>NW_026555339.1:12862700-12900266 GCF_029017545.1 Prosopis cineraria
CTTAGATTGATTATCATTTGATTTTTGTTTCTAAACTTAGTTTCACCTTCACTATTTCTTAATCCTCAATGCTAACCATTGTCTCATTCAGGCCCTAGATTGTTGGAAGATGATTGATATAGCTGAGGTTCAGAATGGTTCTATGTTCTTCAAGATCATGCAAGTAGGTTCTCACCTTCATTTTCTCCTATTACTTTACATTCTAAATCTATACCTTCTTTTATTTGTGGCATCTTAGGTTAAGACACTTTTGCTGTTATTAGTAATTTAGGTCAAAAATCATCTTCAATCACTTGTAAACTTACCTTAAATAAAAGTTCGATGTTTGTCATTTTGCCAAACAAAGAAAATTACAATTTCCCCTATTGTATTTCTCACAACTAAACCTCCTTTTGAACTTTACATGTTAATAGTAGGGGTCCATTTAATACCGCTTCTATTTATGCCATCATTATTTTTTGACTGTTGTAGATGATTAATCTCGCTTTACTTGGATCATTTTTATGAAATTAAAATTTTGAAACTAGAACTCATTTAGAATGGTCCTCATTCTATTTTTAGAAAATCAATTTTCTTTTGTTGTAAAAATATTCACCCAGACAAGGTCCTAAATTCCTCATGCATCCTTTCTTAAATCCAGGTATCCATTATCCCTTATGTTCTGTCCTTTCTTATAATCGTCTTCTCCCCCTTCCAAACGCTATGTTCTCTCGTGCTACTGCTTCCTTTGAGCCCAAGGCATAGAATCAAGAAGTGAAATATCCTGAATGGAGGATAGCTATGCAAGTTGAATTTTTGCACTTGAGAAAAATATACATGGATCCTGGCTGAACTCCCTGTAGGCAAACATCTCATTAGTTTGTAAATAGGTATTTTAAAAAGAAGTTTAAGGTTGATGGTCTTCTTGACAAGTATAAAGCTCGTGTGGTCATTAAAGATTATACACAACTGAGGGGATTGACTATTTTGATACTTTTTCACTTGTAGCTAAACTAACTACAGTTCGTTTGTTTTGGCTTTGGGCAGCTATCAACTCTTAGCTCTTGGAGCAATTAGATGTCAATAACGCCTTTCTTTATGGTGATTTGGATAAGGTGATTTATATGGCTGTTCCTCCAGGTTTTGTTTCTCTATCACCCAATACTGTTTGCAAACTTCAGAAGTCTCTTTATGGTTTGAAACAGGCTAGCTGCCATGGTTTGCTAAGCTTACAACCGCTCTTACTTCATTTAGTTATCTCCAGTCTAAAGCTGGTTATTCTTTATTTGTCAAGAAGATTGCTTCTTTATTTACAATGTTATTGGTTTATGTTGACGACATTATCTTGACTAGTAATGATTGTTGAAATTGCCAATATTAAAAGTCTTCTTGATCAGTCTTTTAGAATCAAGGATTTGGGTTAGCTTCGCTATTTTCTTGGTTTAGAAATAGCCTGAACATCTTCTGATATATCTTCTACCAATGAAAAATGCTTTAGACATTCTTTTGATTATGGTTATCTTGCTTGCAAACTAGCTTCTACTCCTATGGATAAGTTACCAAGCTTTCTAAAGATGATGGTACTCGTATTGTTAATCCATCCACTTATCGACATCTCATTAGTCATCTCCTCTATTTGACAACAACTCACCTCGATATTGCTTTTGTTGTCCAGCAGTTATATCAGTTTATGTCTAATCCGTGAAGTACTCATCTACAAGCTGCTCATCATATTCTTTGTTATCTTAAGTCCTCTCTAGCAAGGGCTGTTTTTTTTTTGTTGACTTTGATCTCAAATTGAAGGCTTTCTTTAACTCTGATTGGGCCGATTGTGTTGATTCTGCCGATCTATTATTGAGTTTTATATTTTTCTTGACAAAGCTTTAGTTTGCTGGTGCTCGAAGAACAATCCACTATTTGTTATTCCTCTTTTAAGGCTAATCATCGAGCTCTTGGTTTTCTATGACTTGTGAGTTATAATGGTTACTATTTTTGTTATAAGACCTTCATATCTCTCATCTTTCTCCTACACTTTCTCTACACTGGTCTATTATGATATCAATCTGCTCTTCATATTGCCTCCAATCTAACTTTTCATGAGCACACTAAGCATATCGAGTGGGATTGTCATCTTGTTGTGATAAGCTTCAAGTTGGCATCATCCATTTACTTCCTATTCACTCAAAGGATCAAATTGCTAATATTTACATTAAGCCTCTTGAAGCCGGTTCCTTTAATGATCTCTTGTCCAAGCTAAGCATGTGTGACATACATTCTCCAACTTGCAGGGGGTGACATAGGGCAATATTAGATTTTTGATAATATATTTATTTTTGTATAGTTGTAGTTAGGATGGTCATAACTATTTTGTTTTTGTTTTTTTTATCCTTTTGGTAGATCTTTATTTTATTCTCTAATAGATCTTGATAGATCTTTTTCTTTTATATAAATATAGTTTATATTAGAATTAATAAAATAAGTCACTATTCTCACAAATTGTGTTACTAAATAAGACTATAAGATAAAATGAGAATGTTCAAAGCCACGTATTTTATCATCCTCCCTCTAAATGTACTGTGGTGGAGGATGGTGAAAGAATGGGGGGTGCTATAACTTTTTTACTTTGAAACAAAATCCATTAAATAAAAATTTAAATTTTCTTTTCCTTTTAACATAAATTTTGAGGTAGACAACATCTATAGAGTAACAAAATACGTAAAAAAAGATAAACGTGCATGCATATGATATGATGATACATGTGTTATACTTCATGATATGTATCATGTGTTTTTAAGATTTATATCACTATACTTTTATATCAAAAATTTTTATATAACTTGAAAACTTGAAAATAAAAACTTAATGTTTTGTTGATTTATAAATATTTTTATATTAGTGTAGAAATATTTTTTTAAAACTCAAAATACTTATAATCCATTATATTACTACTATTAAAAAAAAAAAAGCATATGCAAGCATCCTTTTTCAGTTTATGTGGGAGAACATTCTCAACAATCGATGCAAAACCCATCAGATTCTTTTAATTATAAACATTTTTGGAGGTTGAACTTAGATGGTCAATACAAAAAATTAATTTTAACTAAAAACTTATAGAGTACTTAAAGGAAGAAGTGCCCCTATAAGCTTAAACATATAGGAGCACTTATTAAGAAAAACACTCCAACATGGTATTTTTTCAAAAAAGTTTAAGAGAATTGAGGAACTATAAAAGTGTTTCATTCTAAACGTTCTTTACAAAAATTTTTGACTAAAAAGAAAAATCAAACACTTTGTAGGAGCACTTCACAAGAAAGCGTTCCCTGTAGGTTTCAATCAAAAAAAAAAATAAAAGTCTATTTTGAAAGAAATATTTTCTCACCTCAATTTGAGAGAAGCTTTTCAGTTTTATCTAAGAAAATAACTTTCTCAGTATTATCTTGAGAGAAATAGTTCGAATAATATGAGAGAACTTCTCTGAAACAAAGTTGAGAAAAATATCATAAAAAATATTTTCATTATTTTTTATGTCAATTTCTTTTTTTTTTCCGAATGTTGTCACAAATTTAATTGAGGGAAATTTTTCTCATCATTAAGTGGGGTCTTTTTTCTATAATTTCATTTGATTTTCTCTAGAAATTTCTCTCTTCTTCTTATTTTTGTGACTTGTGAGGACTTTCTTGGAAGAGTATTTTTTGGAAGAACTTTTGATAGAACTTCTCCACACATGTTTCGTAAGAAAATTATTGTTTTCTTGAGAGGCAAATCCTCTCAATCTTAGGAATTAAATCAATTAATTTATCATGCAATGCAAAATTTTTCATGCATAAAGAAACAAGCAAAAGAAAAAAAAACGTGCAAAGGAAAATTAGGGCTAAAATCTGAAAAATGTGATATAAGTTTGTTCAAAAAAGGAAAAAAAGAAAAAAATAAAAAAAATGTATAAGGTTTTAGACATGTGATTGACTTATATGTTTCTTTTGTTTGATCATTAAATATTTTTTGAAAAAATAATGAAAGTTCTAATCTCTCAAGATTGTTTCAATTTTTAACTTGGTTCTCTCAAATTTAATTTTTATTAATTTGGTCGCTTACATTTGCCTCAGCTATCAAGTTGGTCCTTGTTGTTTTAAAAAAGAAGTAAAACTATCAAAATTTGTTGACACAGATAACAGAATATTATGATAACTATGTATATTAATGAAAGAAGTGTAATTATTTAGGTAAGAAAAAAACAAACTCAACTGTAAAAGCCCAAAAACAAAACATAGCATAAAGAACTAAAGTAATAAATTAAATTGATTTGATGGCTAATTTGTTCTCACATTTGTTTGTATAAATATGTTAAGCTATCAATATACTGTACATTATATTAATTTAATAGTTAATTTGTATTTTAAAATTTAAAGGACTAGCATAAATAATTTAAAAAATATATATACAAGGGACCCTTTAAAGACTAAATAAATAATTGAAGCAAACTTAATGGATTAAAAATTTTATTATCCCTAACAAGAACTTGCATCATACTTCATCCTTCGAATGTCAGTAAAGGCCAAAAGATGATATCCTTGCTAAAAAATCAATTGATAATGAAAATAATTGTTGCATGTTAAAATTAATTATGAACTTAAAATTATAATTTTTTAAAATAAATTTTCAAATATCCATTGTACATACCAAAATTAGTTATGAATCCAAAATCATGATTTTCTTAGAAAATATTCAAATATCTCTATAAATGCTTGTTTGGATAGTGCCTGTTTGGGATAAAGCGTATAATCAATTATTTGAACCATAGATCATTAGGTTCATAATTGATTTTAGTATGTAATATGTGTGTTTGAATATTTAAAAAAAAAATAACGATTTTGGTTCATAATTAATTTTGACATATAATATGGATGTTTGGATATATTTCACAAAATTATAATTTTACCTTATCTTTAATTTTTCTTTTAAATTTCACTCAAAATTAGTCTTATTAATTATTTTATAAATCAATTTATATACAAAACATAACTAATTGTATTTGAAATCAATCGTATAAATCAATTTTATTTCATCTTAACCTTATAATTTTCTTTTCAATTAGGCTATGCTGATAGGTTAACTCGAATAAGTTCAAAAAAGTATAGAGACAAATTTTATAAAATGATATATTTTTAATGTTTGGACCTATTTGAGTCAACCAAAATAGAGCAAAAAAAAATTCAAGCCAATTAACATCCTCAAAATTAAACCTAATTAACTAGGCTTGATTTAAGTAATTAAGTTTATTAGTAAGGTGTGTGATCAGGGAGGTCTAACGAGCGTGTTTAGTTGTAATTTCAGTCCTAAATAAGGGTTTGAAGTGAAGTTGGGTTACTCAGATATGAAAGAGGAAGAATCTGAAGGGTGAGATTTTGTGCCACATGTTATGGTTTGTGGATGATCCAACACTGTGCATGTGTGCCAATGTGCCTAGGCAAGGCTTCTCTATGTTATACACCGCAGTGCATGATGCATTTGCCATGACACATGATCACTTTTCTATAGAAATAAGAACACAAATTGATACAGAAGAAGAGAGAAACAAAAGAGAAACGAAGGAGTAGTGGAAGAGCTCCATTAGGGCTTGGAAGATTTGAATATTTGAAGTGTTTTAAGAGCTTCTAAACACTAGAGGTAAGTTTTTCAAGCTTAAATCTACCTTTTTCTTCCATTTTTCTCTAGTTGGGAAGTTAAGATTTAGTTGAGAGTAGTAATTTTCGATCCATAGAGGCTAGAGATCTGAACCCATTAACTTAAATAGAGTTTATAGGAGTTGATTAAGCTAATAAAGTCTAGCATTTATGATTTTGTGAATGTTGGTGGTTGGGGGATTAAATACCCAAAAATTCCACCATAAATATGATAGCTAGGGCAATGTAGCTTCATTAATGAATTATTTAAGAGTTCAATAAAATTAATGTGAGTTAGAAGAAGTTAAGAAACTTTATGGGTTTTCCTTATATAAGAAGAGAGTGAATCTTAGGAGTGTAGAAGTGCTTGAGTTAATAATTAAAATTATCCAAAAAAGGATATTGATGAATTATATTATAATTAATTATAGAGTGAGCATTTTTTGGCACCATTCAAGCTTCATGAAAGCCTAGGAGTGAGTATTTAAAGGACAAAACCTTTGATCTCTCAAAGGGTTGAGGTAATTGAGGGAATTCTTTTTTATGCTTTTGTGTGTTAATTAATTTATTGATTGATATTTGATAACTTAAATGTGTGAAATTGAATAAAATGCAAGTGTGGCATGTTTTGCTTGAAAATCCACTATGATGGTCTTATAAAATTCAATGATGTGTTTTCTTTAGAGTGCAATGTGATTTGTTAATGAAGTTCAATGATGTTATGTTAAGTGGAGTGTAATGACTTGATGTGTGAAAAGTGCAATGAAATAGTATTTATGAAGTTATATAATGTGACGTTTGAGAAGTTCAACGAACTTATGTATTATGAAGAGTTCAATGATTGTGTGATATGTGGAGTTCAATGACTATTTGTAAATAGAGTTCAATGATTGTGTGTTTTGGAAAGTTTAACGATTATGCATAATTTGGAGTTTTATGATTAATTGTGAATATGTGTGATGAGAGTATAATGAGATAATTGAGCATGTTTGAGTAGTGAATACTTGCATGCTATGGGTTATTGCATATTTATGCATTGCATGATCATAAGAGGCGGGAGTTCGCCTAGGAAGAGGAGTAGAGAATTAAATCCACGTGATAAGACTTCCATCAAAACTCAATAATTAGTCTTGATTTATTATCTATATTGTCCCACTTATTGAACAAGGGACTATCCCATTGGTTCAACGAATGATTCGAACCTAACTAGTTATCCACTTATTTAATGAGGAAACGACCTTAGGGAGAATGACACCCATAGTGAGAGAAATGGGAGAAACTATGACCTATAAGTGAGTTGGGAAATATTGGCTGGGTAACCTCTCACGCTTGTTTTGGCTAGGGTAGTCTTAGTGTAAAGACAATTCTAATATGTTATAGCCCACGGTTTCATGTTAGAGGAATAAGGAGGATATAAGAGAGGTGTGATCATACATATAGTGATTAAAAGGCACAAGGTTATTTGTACCGTGACCCTAGAAAAACAAATCATGTGATGAGTCTATTTTTGTATGAGAATGTATTACTCAATCATTATTTAATGAGCATGTGTATTATGAATGATAATTCGAATTATGCTCTTGAACATGTTAAATGATTTGAAATTGATTATCTTTGCCATTTGCATTTGAATTGATTAATATGCATTAGTATGAGTTAGATGGACCTTGGTTACTGAGTAGTTGTACTTATTCTACTATCTTTGATATTATAAAAACTAGCTTAAGAGGACCAGACAGAGGAAAACAGTCGGAGGCATAGGATTGCAATCCTATTAGTAGGCCTCCTTTACTTTTTGAGTCTTTATGTGTATTTTTTGCATGATATTAACAACTAGAGATAATTCAAATTGTAACTTACTTACACTATGAATTTTGTTAAATTATATAGTGTAATTAGGCCTTAAAGTGCATGAGTATGGATTGTGAGATCTATAACAAAATCAAAATACTAGTGCAAGTAAAAGTCCTGTCGCACCCAAAAAAATGCGACGCGGACGGCGCGCGAGCGGAGGTCCCGGCCTTCGCGGCGGGAACCGGATCGAATAAGGAGTCGCCACCAAGATTTTGAGGTAAATCTCGGGAAACTGATTAATGGAAGATAAGGGTGATCTGCGAAATCAGAGAATAGGTTCAGGAGTCGGTTGAGTGTGGGGAAGGTGTTAGGCACCCCACAACACCCGTTCGTGAGAACAGTTACCTGAAGTTTGTTGTGCTCTATTAATATGGTTTTAAAATTATTTTAATTATCCCTTTTATATTTATGTGTTTGATATAAAAATGATGATAATTGAGTGAGAAATGTTTATTTATTTACGAGGGAGGACGGACTTGACTCAGAATCTGACTCTGAGGCTTACGTACCCTGTGATGGGGATCAAAGTCCACGTAGTTCGGGCTTAAAAGTTTGTCGGTAAAAATATTTTTTGAAGAGAAATTAATTAGAAATAACTCACCATTTTGCAAATAAAATAATTTCTGAAATTTTGATATGTGTGTTTTAAATTGCAAAAGGTAATTTAATTTTAATTATTTTCTCAATTTTTGAATTTTGAGTTAAAGAAAAGGAAATGGTTTTAAAATCATTTTTTTTATCTTTGTGATTGGGAATTTTAATTGCAGTACCTACAGAACCTTATTGGTTCATACGGTAATGCAATTGCTCTAAATATCTGCGAAGATTTTGAAATCTCACACGATAGAAGAGTTTAGCAATTTAATTTATTTTATATTCTTATGTATTTTTAAGTGTTAATAATATATTTTAAGTGTGTATATACATGTTTTAAAGATTCTTAATCATCATACCTGCAAATGTTTATTGGCTTATACGGTAATATGATTATCCTAAATATCTGTGAAAATTCTAAAATCTCACACGATAAAGGAATTAAATTTAGATTAATTTAATATATAATTTATATATGTATTTTGAAAACTTAATCGTTATATCTGCAGAGTCTTATTAACTCATACGATAATACAATTATCTTAAAAGTCTACGGAGATTCAAAAATCTCACATAACTAAAAGATATAATTGGTAAATATGAATACAATTAAATACATTAATTTGGTTAATTAATTTTTTAAATTATGTATTATATGATTATTTACAAAAAATCATTTATTTATTATAAAAATTGAAAATCACTATATCTGCGAGGATTTATTATCCAACACGATGATGTGATTAATTTAAGTCTCTACGAAGATTCTTAAAATCTCACATGAGACTTAAATATTTATTATAAAATTGATTCTCATACCTGTGAAATCTTATTGATTTACACGACACGAGATTATCCTGAATATCTGTAGAGATTCAAAGTCTCCCACGATAAAAGGATTAAATAATATTCACTTTGAACATATTTTAATGCGTAATTACACGACGCATATTTTTAAATATAAAAATCTTAATCATTATACCTGCGAAGCCTTATTGACTCACACGGTAGAATGATTATCTTAAAGGTCTACGGAGTTTCAAAAATCTCACGTGACCAGAAGATCTAATTAGAAAATATAATTATAATTTAAATCCATTAATTTAATTAATTAAAAATTATAAAAATTTTTTTTTATTTTATTTACAAAATTCATTTATGTAATATATACAAATTGAGAATCACGATATCTGCGGGGATATGTTATCCCACACGATGATGTGATTAATTTAAGTCTTTACAAAGATTCTTAAAATTTCGCATGAGACTTAAATATTTATTATAAGATTGATCCTCATACCTGCGAAGTCTTACTGATTTACACGATATGAAATCATTCTAATGCCTATGAAAATTCTTAAAATCTCACACGACAAAGAGATGATCGAAATATTTGTATTTACAGTCGGTACATAATATTATGGTTGGCTAAATGATTCATGCGATGAAGGTAATGGAAAGAATAGAGAAATAAATTATTTTGACAGTTCACTATTCTTTTAACCTAGGAATATATTCTAAAAAAAATCCATATTTGGCATAAACTTTTAGCAATAACCATGATAGACACGGCTCCAAACCATAATCAACCTCATAAATTATCAATAATATTTTCACAGGCTCTCTCTTCTTCTTATTTTTTCTATCAGACACCTCTCAAGTATGTTCTAAATTCTACATAAAAAAATTTAATTCCTAAATTTTTTTTATGTCTAAACATATATCTGTATCAATCCACTCTCATAATATTTATCAATATATATATATATATGTTCATCAATAAATCTAGATTAAGGGAAGTGATATGATTTAAAATATTACCTGAGTAACCTGTGATTCTAGATATGCATTCTTCAACGCTTTTATCACCTCAACCTCAAGTTTTGGATGTGTTTCTGATTCTTTGTTGTTTGTAAAACATCCCGAACTCGTGTGACTGAGGGAAGAAGAAAGTGATGATCTCGTTCAGTCCATAAACCCACGTGTGCATGCATGTTTATGCGTTTTCTTCTTCTAGCTCTCTCGGTTCTGTTCAGTTTTTCGGTGCTCTATTTCTGTTTTCTGATCTCAGTCTCCTCTCTCCTCCCACTGCTACGTTTGTGCCTATGCTCCTCTTCTCTTTTTTCCAGTGCCTCTCCACCTCTTGGCTCCTGCTACAAGCTTCAACTCCTCCTTCCTTATTCAGTAAAAGAACTCGAGTGCATCAGAGCGAAGCATGTGGCGGCAGAGAGTGAGAGTTTGAAGGACGTGCTGTTTCTTTATCTTTCTCTTGGATTTCTTCTCTTTCCTGTTATCATGGTCACCCAAGTCAGAGTGAGAACGCTTCCCATGCTTCCTGTGAGCTCTTCTACTGGACTTCTTATATCCGAGTCAGAGCCAGATCATTTTATGCTTTGCAGCTTTCAACTCCCTCTCTCTCTATTTTTCGTGCACTTTCTCGCTCAGTCTTCCTCTTCTCCTGCGTCTGCTGTGTTCTACTTCTTCTTCACCGGTATATTCTCTTTATTTCTGCCTCCGTCTCTTTCTCGTTCATTCTTGCCTCCCATGCTCTATTTTTCCTTTAGTTTTTTTCTCCTTCCTCATGCTCTCCTTTGAACGCTGTCCATGCTCTGTTTTTTCCTTATTTTTCTGTCTCTCGGACTCTTTCCTCTCCCCTCCCTTCTGCTCTTGTTTTCTATTCTTTTTATACTCTCAGTTTCTCCCTCTCGATCTCTTTCTCTTCCTCCTCTTCTTTTTTTCTCATGCTCTGTTTTTTTCAGCCTTTTTTTTCGTGCATGCGTGGCTGTGTGTTTTACTTTTCCCTTGCTTTCGGCTTTCTCTGTTGCGTCTGACCAAGTAGCTTCTGCCCGTGTGTGCCTTCTGGTTTTCTTTATCTCTCTGTGCATGGCATTTGAGTGCGTTGTCTCTGTTTCTGTGTTTCTGCGTGTATGCTGCTGCATGTTTTTGTTTTGTCTGCGAGTATCTGGCTCTATTTCCTTTATTCTGCATATACTTTTGTGTTTTTTGTGTATTTGCTTCTGCATGCTTCTGCTCGTGTTCTGCATTTCTGTGTATTTGCTTCTGCGTGCTTCTGCCCGTGTGTGCTTGGTGCTTTCGGCGTCTGCAGCTCAGGTTTCTTCATCTCTTTGTGCTGACTGTGTTAGTGGGTTTCGTGTATGTGCGAGACTGCTCTGCTCTCTGCTGTTCTTGCTTTCTTTTTGGTCTGTTTATGTCTAACCGAGAGTGGAGAGATTTTGGATTATTATATATATTTTTTAAAAAAAACTATAATTCTTTTCTTTTTTATTTTTGATCATGTTTATTAATTTTTGAAATTAATTTAAGGGACAAATATTTTTTGAAAATATAACCATAAAAAAGATTAAATTTTTCATATTTTATATATTTTTATCTTTTTTTTGAACTAAAAGAATTAAAATCCTAGCCAATAAAAGATTATCTAAAATAAAATTAAATTCTATCAATTAAATTAATTTTTTTTAAAAATATAATCCTAAAAAAGATTAAATTTTATTTTTATATTTTTATATTTTTAGTTATTTATTATTATTATTTTATTAATTTAAAATATCCAGACAAAATATGGTGTTCACAATGACATGTGAATTATATTAATTAATTGATGAAAAATGAGATTAGAGTTCCCCCTTTTGTTTTTGAGATTAAGAGGTTGAGCAATAAAAATGTATTTCATGAGTATTGTTAATGATGTGGTGTGTTGCACAAATTTATTTTTATAATTACCTTAAATTTTAAATTAAATTAAATTAATTTTTTTTCTACCAATTAATATTTTATTTAACTTAGTTTTATAGCAAGTGGAGAGAGGTAGCTAACAGGAACTTATTCTAATAACTTTTTTGAAGATCCAAAGTTAAAATTTTATTGAGCAAAAGTTAGGTTTTATTTATTTTTTATTTATAGAACATTTCGTGCCTTTTTGATAATTTTTCCTTGGGCTTTACTTGTAATTTTCCCAATTGTCTTTTTGAATCAATTTATATTCCGAACCTTCACGAAACAGAGCATCCCATTTTTTTATTTGTCTCTTCTTTCTCTCCACCGTCAATATGCTCCTTCGGTCTTCATCATCGACCCATCTCTTTCCACTCCCCGCTGTTGGTTTTCTCCATCGTCGTCAACTTGTGCTATCCTTACTGTCACGATTGGCTACTGGAGGTGGTGGAGTCGCCGGATTCTCTTCTTTCGTCGCTGTCTGTTCTTCCAGGTTCGTGTGTGAGTGTGTTTGGTCTTCAATTTCCTTTCCTCCTCAACTGCGAGATGTGGTAGATGAAGCTTAATTCCTTCTCTTTTGTTGCATGGCGATTTTTGCCCCTTCCAAATGGTTCTGTCGTGACTGATGATGATGGGGACTGAAGTTCTGCTTTACTATTTCTGCTGGTTATTGTTTGGTAGAGAGGGAAATTGAATTTTCTTTTTTTGTTTAAAGCATTAAAGGAAGAAGCTTGAGGAATAAGTATATACATGCTAAAAATTTCTTGTTAAGAATGCTGATGTTAGTTGCTGCCAAAGGTTATTCAAATAATTGATTGGGATTTAATTTGAAATATTTTGTATCTTTAATAATACTTAAGTAGTATATGAAAGTTTGATTAAGGAATTAAATGGTGAGGATAAGAGGTTAGGATGTATGCAGATTGGTTATGTGATGAGTAAATAGGAATGCTTCCAAGAGATTTGTTTAAGTGCTTAAAAGAATGGTAAGATTGATTAATTGATATAGTTAAATTTGAGTTTATTGACAGGAAATAAGAAATTTATATTTTGGGTTTAAAGTTTATATTATTGATGCGAAAGCTTTAAGAAATTATAATTGAACATAATGATGTAGTGTTTAGTTTTAAATTAAAATGTTCATTCCTGAAGTTGATTTAAAAAAATTACTTGATAATGATTTTAGGATTATGATTTATTTGTCAGGAAATTTTGAGCATCATTAGAATTAAAGTAAAAAGATAAGAGAAGCAAGCTTTAAAATTCTTGAGAAACTCTTAGGTGAGTGGATAGTGTCCTAAATAATTGCTTGCAAAATGTTTATACAATTTCTTTATTTAAATTTTTATAGCATTTCTTTATAAGTTGTATAAATATTCTTGTTAATTGTATTTTTATGATTTATACAATTTTTTTTACTTACCTCACTTTTATATTAATTGGTTTATTATGGAATTTGCTTTAGTTTCATTAAGAATTATGCTATTGTTAAAGAATATTTGGATTTGGTACATTATTGAATGATTATTTATTCTAAACATTTCTTTTGTTTAAATTTTATAATTTATATGATAGTTGTTAATACGGTGATTCGTGCACGAAGAATAATGAAAAGAAAATTTCATAGTTGAATATTATATTTTCAAATGAATGGTTTTCAATGAATGTTTCAACCCCGTGCACGCTTGATTTAATTAGGGGGATTGAGTTCAGAACGCTGAATGCTAACGGCAGTTTCGTTAGCCCTTGGCGCGCCATAGTACACTTAGCTAGCAGGGTGCTTTGGAGGTGCTAGTCCCGTGTGCTGGCCAACACACGCGGAATGGAGGATATAGTTTCGTGGATACAATCCACGCCTGTTATTCGTGAGCTTTATGCTTGTGCCTGTTTTTTGTGGCTTCTTGCCACGCCGGATATGTTACTTACCCTCGTGGGCTTTGTATCTATGTTTGTTAATCGTTCTGATCAAGTCCCGTTAAAGAAAGGATTTTGAAACTATTTTCTTTAAATTTGATATTAGGAAGCAAACTGTTATTTTTAACTATATGTGGATTTTTTTTATTGAGTAATACACACACACACACACACACACACACATTTCAAGATGTTTAAACATGTGTAGAAATTTAAGAAATTTAGAATTTGAAACTTTAATAATTTCATTTGTATTTATGTATTCTTGGTTTATATTATTTTTAATTAAGTATTTTAGTAAATTTATAATTGGCTCATTGATTACTTTCTATTATTTCTTTCAACTATCAATTGGGACGCTACTCATCAGAAAAATTTTCTTTGGCCTCAGATATTGAAATTGACCCTGCACCTCATAGGACACAATCATTTTTAGAACAGTGGAAGTATGTGGTAGTTACTTTTGACATAAATATATTTTATATTATGAAATTGTAACTTAACGCTTCACGTATACCGTAGTTAGATCCTAGTTTTATTTTGCTAATATACAATCTGTTGGTGTGAAGCTAGTCTCCTTTGTGATTGGCTAGTTTCACTATTGTAGGAATTTGGGGAGGTCCAAGTTATAAGGGAGATTCTGTCAAAATTTCTACAAAATATTTAAGACTTTACAAACTTTATAAAAATATATAAAAACTATATATCAATAATTTAGTTTAACTTATGACTAATTAAGGCTTATGGAATATGAGGTTATCTCATATTCCGTGCCGGTCATATCCTTAGTATTGGGGTGTGATAATTTTAATCTATTGAGTGTAGCGTAGGTGGTGTTTTTGACTTTTGGCTTTTGGTATGAGTTTTGGGTAATCAAGTTATTTGAAAATGGTAAAAAAGAGGAAATTTTGAAATGAGTATCAACTTTATACTAAGAGATAATTTAATTGTGAAACTAAAGCCAATAGCTAGAGCGAAAAAAGCTCTTTCTAGATACCTAAATTATGTCAATCGGACATGGGATGGAGAAATAGGGTGCATCAAAAGTTACCCCAAGTGCTATCAAATGACATTAGAATTCTACTATAAAAAAGAGTGCAATGTGCCATGTCATAATATGCCTAAGCCGTGGTGCATAGCACAGAGACTCGTGAGCTATGGCATAGGTGCAACAAGCCGTAGTGCATGCCTTTATTTCTGTACAAATTCACTGTTTTCTAATTTTACACAAATCAATGATTCTTCTAATGATTTCATGCTTCTACATAATTACCAAAATTTGGTTTTCGGTATGTAAATATTATTTGGGATGTTTTAAAGTATTAAAAACTTGGGATTTCATTTGTAAAATTTGATAACTTGTCATTCTTACCTTGAGATAATCTCATAATTAATTTAGATTTGGAGTTAATCAAAGAATAGTTAGAGAGATATTTTACAAGCCAAGCCTGTTTAAGCTTATCCCAAATACCCGAACAAAATTATATTTTTATTTAACCAAGAGACCATTATTTGAGCACATTATTATAAATATTTTCTTAAAAAATTATGAATATTAATATGATTATATTTTTTATTTGTTTTAACATATAAAATATCTTAAAATAATATCTAAAATATATTTTAATTTTGATTTTTAAACTTTAAGACACACAAATTGTTTTAAAAAAAATAGGATTAATGAGCATTTTAGATCCTAAATTGTTGTGTAAATAGTATCCTGGACACTAAACTCCTAAAATATGTAAAAACTTTTCTTAATTTCTAAATTCTAAGCACCTGAAACCTTGAAGTTAAGTTAAAAAAATTGCCATTATTTTTATAGTTGTGGGTCTCAGTCGTTCACTGATGTGGCATTCATCTTAATCTTTAAAAATAACAATAATGTTCTCTAACTTAATGGCAGGGTTTCGGCTGATTAGAATTTAAAAGCTGAGAGAAGTATTTTCATATTTAAGGAGTTAAAAGTCTAAAATACTATTCGTATAATAGTTTAGGGTCTAGGATATTTATTAACCCTAACAAAAATTTAAGTCTTTACATTTTTTTAAGTATTTCAAAGTGATAATAATAAAAATAATTAATTTTAAAATAAAATTTAAATTTTTCTAAAAAATTTCACAATTCTATATTCAGGATCGTGGGAAACAAGGGAGGTAGGCAATTAACAAATCTAAAATTATTTTTAATTAAAAATTTTAAAGGTTTAAAAAGGAAAAATGACATAAATCCTATTAATATATGACAATGATGTTTTGCGAGATGTGATAATTCCTTTTAAATTTTTTGAAACTTTTCTGATATTAATATCTTTTGTAAAATTATTTTCTTCAATTAAAATAAAAAGAGAAACTAACAAGTATAACTTGTTATTTGCTATTCCATTTTAATCATTATTAAAAAAATAATTATTATTTAAATCAAAATAATAACTGAATTTACAATACTTGGGTTTTAGCGATAAAAAATTTTGCAAAAGAGAAATTATAATTACTTATTCCATTTTAGTTATTATCATAAAAAAATAGTCATTATTTAAATTAAAATAATCACTGATATTCACAACACTTGAATTTCAATAATTAAAAAATTTATAAAATAAAACTTGTCATTTGTTATTTTGTTTTAGTTGTTATTAAACAAATATTCATTACCTAACCTAAAGTAGTCATTGCATGATTTTTTTTTTATTAAAGGTATTATAGTCATTTCACAAATGATATTAATGTTAAAAAGTTCTGAGGATTTGAAAAGACTCATCATATTTTGCATAAAATTATTATCATTTATATATTTTAAGAAAATTATTATATCATTGTTTATTTAAAAAATGCATGCATTTTTCTTTTAACATGCATTTTTTCGAATAAAAATTGAGACCATTAATAGGCTACAAAAAGTTCGGAGTAACAGGAGGAAAGGATCCCTGGCGCATATCAAAGCCAACGTCTAGAACTAGGACAAGTTGAATATGGACAACAGAAAAATATTACTTTTATATCCTATTATAATTATAATATATTATATTACATGCACCTTGTCCAATGTGTACCTCCATGAATTTTTTTTTTTAAAGTAAAGTTCACCTCCATCATGAATAACAATCAGGTGTTCAAAATATGTTATTAATAATATTAAAAATATTAATGATATTAACATAATAATTAATATTTAAATAGTAAAATAAATAAAAATGTTTAAATGGGTTAGCCTTCAACCTTACAGGATCCACATGTTTAAACTTTTATTGTATTAAGATTGGCTTTTATAAGTTCATTTTATATTTTGAAAATGGGTAAATATAACTTTTAATCTATGTACTTTACTCATATTTTACTTTTGATCTCTATATTTTTTTTGAGTGTTTTAAATCTCTATACTTTTATTTTTCATTATTTTTGATCCCTCTATAAGTAAAGTATAGAGATTTTAGAAGGACTTAAAATAATAAAAAATAAAAAAAATAAAAATTTAAAATATTAAAAAAATATAAAAATAAAAAATAAAACGTGAATAAAATATAAAGACAAAAAATTATGTTTACCTTAGTAAAATTTGGATCTCAAGTCGGGCCCTAATAATCATTAGACTTTACCCGATTGTTGCAAAAAAAAAAAAAGGATTCTTTGTTGGCCCGCCAAAAGACCAAAAAAGTGAATGGTCCCCCCAGTGGCCCTCAAGTCTGTTGCGAGAGACAGACGTTGTGAAAGATAATAAGAATCGGCCATCATATCCAAAATCATTTGAGACAACGCCTTCGCTTGGTCAACTCCCTAGTTTCGACGATTGTTCTGAATCGCCATGGAAGAAGCTCAGTTACCAATCAACAGTGAAGGAAACCCTATTCGATGCAAAGGTACATATAACTAGGTCATCTTCGTCGATCGATTTGGGATTTTTCGACATTCAGGATGAAATTAATTAAATAAATATCTTTCTCATGAATTATTCTTCTCCCGTCGGCTTTATCGCAACCTGTAGCCGCCGTCTGTCGGAATCCCGGCGAGCCGTTAGTGATTGAGGAGATCTTTGTGGCGCCGCCGATGTCTCGTGAAGTTCGGGTTCGGATCATCTGCACCTCTCTCTGTCACAGTGACCTCACGTTCTGGAAGATGAAGGTTTCTTTAGAATTAATAACTCGTTGTTTGTTTGTTTGTTCTTTTTCGTATATTCAACTTTTGGAATTAGTGATTTTTGTTTTGACTTTCTGAGATGTGTTGTTCTTTCTGTGTTGAAGGATCCTCCTGGAGTGTTTCCAAGGATTCTGGGCCACGAGGCTGTGGGGTAAGCTTCTGAGAATTCCTTCCGAACGATTCTTCTTTCTCAACTTTTATGATGGCTGTATGCATTTTCTCCCTCCAATCTTAAAACACTTTTAAATATCTTACAAAATTAGAAAAAAAAATATTTTAAAAATAATTCATACCATCAAAATGTAAAACAGTATCGCTACCGTGCTTTTTAGAAATATCTTTCAAGTATGATTAATCACTAATCTATATTAATTACTTTTAATTTCTTTCTTATATGATATTTGTGTATGTTATAATTAATAAGAGCATCTGTAGATAGAAGAAATTAGTCAATGTTATTGATTTATTGCAAAGAGTCTGTCATCCATTTTAGACTAATATTAGTACATGAAAAAATGTCTTATATTTTAAATAAGAAAGAGTATATGACATTACTAATTAGCTTATTCATAACTATTTTATTAAAAAGGAAATGTTGTTAAGTCATTTATAAATCAAGTAATTTTCTAAAGTTTCGCTTGTTTAAAAGCATGAATTAAAAAGAAAGTTGTAAACAAGAGTCATCTTTGAAAAAGGAAAAAAAAAATAAATAATTGATGCCTCACCTTTTATAAAAAGTAACTAATGTATATTCCCTTGGCTCCAAATTAAAAGACTCTTTCATAAAAATAACTACTTTCTTACTTGCATGAAAAATGGCATATCTTTTTCTTGTTGTTTTTAAACTTCTTATTATGAAGAATGAGCAGAAGTGTTTAGTTAAATTATATTTCTTATTCTTGCATTAATTAATAAAAAGGTAAATGTGAAAAAAACAATTTCAAAAAGTATTAAGTATCCTACATTAATTTAAGATCAAGTTTAGCCGGAAAAAAAAATAATGTCATACAATTTAGAACGACGGCCACACAATTGCCGATGACTCTGCTTACAAGTTCATGTACAAGTCCAGTGACACCCTCCACATTTCTTTAAAGTAGGAAAGTTGTAAGTTCTATACCCTATATAATAAAAGAGTTGGTGTCCAATGAGAGAAACGATAAACATATAGATGAGTGTGAGTGTCTATATTTGATCCCTTTTGAAAAGTTAATTCAGTAATCTCGTGAATAACTCTCACCGGAACATAATAATATCAAAAATTATGTTGATGATTTGGTCTGTTGACAGGGTTGTGGAAAGTGTAGGAGAAGGAGTGAGTGAAGTGGAGAAAGGAGATATGGTGGTTCCAGTGTTCATGCCACAATGTGAAGAGTGTGCGGATTGCAAGTCTAAGAAGAGCAACCTATGTTCAAAGGTGCCATTCAGGATGAGTGCTTGGATGCCAAGGCATGAGAGCAGCAGATTCACGGACCTGAATGGCCAAACTATTTACCATTTCTTGTTTGTGTCCAGTTTCAGTCAATACACAGTGGTTGATGTTGCCAATTTGACTAAGATTGATCATCCCTCCTCTGTTGTTCCTCCCGACAGGGCTTGCCTCCTCAGTTGTGGTGTCTCCACTGGTAATACCTTTCCAATTCGCTCTCTCTATCGCCCTTTCTCTCGCTACTTTTAGAGTTAATGATTTGACCTATCCACTTAAGGGACACTTTTGATTTCTATATTAAAAAAAAAAAAGAACTAAAAAGTAAATTGGTTTATAAATTATAGGTGTAGGGAACTCTAAACTCATTTTTTATATGTAATGTTCCTCTTCAATTTTTAAAAGCAGTACAATTTAATTTCTATCTTTAATAAAAGTTAATTTTAACCACTAGTTAGTCCAAAAATGACATAAAAATTACAGCAGAAGACCCAAAAATTACAGTAAAGGATCAATAAAATTTTATTAAATTTTTTATAATTTTTGAAGTCATTTTTTATTATTTTTTAATTAACTAATAGTTTAAGTTAATTTTTGTTAACAGTAAAAGTTAAATTATATTATTTTTAAAGTTAAAGAAAAATATTACATTAAAAATAAATTTAAAGTCTTAGACCTTTTTCATTTAGGGTCAATTTTCTCTTTTATCCCTTTAAACATTATTTTCCATTTTCAAAAAATAAAAAACTCATTTAGAATTTTGAATAAATATTTGAGATTTAGATGTTTTTAAAATTGTTCTCGTTTTTATTTTTTTTTTAAAAAGTGATTTATAAAATAGTTTTTAAAAGTAAAAATTGGGAACAAAATGAAATAAGCACTAAGAGTATTAATAGACTTTAGAAAATTTTGTCGGTAACATAACTAGTGTTTAATTTAATGTTTTGGAATCTAATTGTTATTCTCGTATAATCATTTTAAGAAATTATCCCCCCCCCCCTTTTTTGGGGAGTACAACTGCTATTTCAGGAGTAGGTGCTGCTTGGAAGACGGCAGAAGTGGAGGAAGGTTCCACGGTTGCCATATTTGGGCTTGGTTCCATTGGATTGGCAGTATGTATACTCACGGCATTTTCTTGTTCTTTCTTTTGCATATTTTTACTTTTGACCAACAAATATTTTTCCCAACAAATACAAAGGTCAATTTGTCAACCAATAAATGCCTTTTTCTTTTCCAAAATATATGTTGTTTAAAGCTACTATTAGCATGTATTGTCAAAGTTAAAAATTTTTCATCCTGATACCAAATGATAAAACCATCTAATGTGAATAGTGTTCAAGTCTCAAATATCCTACTTATATAGTTTACATATACAATTCTAACTTATTAACAAAGTTGTTACATAGTTTACCATTTACCACAAAAAAATAATATTTTTGACTGAAATACCTTTTTTTTTTTTTCTAAGCAAACTCTTCGTTAACCAACCATATTGTTTTTTATTTATGAAGAATAAATGGTCCAATAATAGTTCATATTTTATTTGAAATTATAAAGTGGCAGGTATTTCCTAAAACAACAAAAAAAAACAACAAATCTTTAACACGACATATATTTTGAGGTGGATAGAGTAATCAATAAGGACTTAATTCATGCCTCGTAAGAACATGGGGTCAAGTGTAAGAAAATTGTTGATGAATATTAAGTGCTTTTATAAACATTCTAGACCAACTTCACTTAAATATTTTCTACTGCTAAAGAAAAATAAAAAGGTAGTCCTCCTTTATGGATATTAATTTGAGCATTAATTTTCTTGTCTAATGTGTGCATTTAGATAATTTATATTTATATTTAAATTGATTGGTTAAAGTCATAGTAATGTTATTTTCAAAACTTCGACTATTGAATTCAAAGCATGTATTATTTTCCTCAACGAAGGAAAACGTTTTTTGAAATTGAAATTGCAATTTTGGATTGCTAGCAAAAGTGTGTGGGAGAAGCAAAATCTAAATGAAAAAAATCATTCTCATTTCCCACACAAGCAAACTAAATACATAAATGTCTAATGAATTAACAAAATTAATTTGAAGCCACGTGTTGCTTACTAAAATTATTAATATATTATATTGAAGTTCTATGTTGATGCCAGATAGTTGTTAATGAAATTATTTAGTTGATAACTAAATCGTAATAATTAACAATTATGTAACAGTAATTTATAACTTCAGTAAAAGATATAATTTCAAGAGACTTTTATGTATTTAGATTTTACATGTAGAACTTGACAGTTATTTTTCTAGTATAAAGTAGATATTTATATTTTCTCACAATTACTGAAATCAATTGGTTTATTTACCTTTTACAGGTTGCAGAGGGAGCTAGACTATGTGGAGCTGCTAGGATTATTGGAGTGGACTTGAACCCACAAAAATTTGAAATTGGTAACCACTTGTATAATTCATAGATTTTACCTCTAACCATGGTTCATATTCTCGCGATTAATTATACTCTAAATCTCCCATTTTACATGAAGTTTAAAATAAATTCCATTATTCATATCTTATAAACAATTTATTTCTTTTTAGAATAAATCTATACATTTATGCATAGTGGAGGGAAGCCACAGGCAACTAAGGCAATGACCTAAGGCCTCCACATGCCACATCAACATATCTCTCTCTCTCTCTCTCTCTCTCTATATATATATATATATATATATATAGAATCTATCTTTCATGAAAAACATATAAACTATTAAAAAAAAGAATTTCGATGAAATTATATATATATATATATATATTAAAATTGGTTATATATATATATGAAATCATTTTTTGTTTTTTAATTGAATACAAAAAATAGTGAACTTGTGATGAGATTTGTTAAGAAATTCTGTATTTATCTTGAGATGTTGTTAAGTTTTAGTCAACATTTTGATATTGAGGAGCTTAAATTATTTTTAAAATTGAAAATATTATAAATGTTAATAAAAAAATATACCAATTGAATTATTAAACTAAATTGAAATATTATATTATCTTCCAAACGCATGCAATGTTTATAGAATATAATTGACAATACCTTTACTAGTCACTAGGCAAAAAGTATTTTCGAAATTAAAATTGTTTAAATCCTCTTTGAGAGATAAATTGAATAAATTATTCATATTATTTAATTTATTGAGAGCAAAATGTTAAAATTACTTTATTATTAATTTTTTAAATTTAATATTTTAACTTAGAAATCTATGAAAATGATATATGGATTGATAAGTTACAATAAACAAGGCTCCAGTAATTTCTAGTTCTTCACAAGGTGCCAACTCACAGTTTATTTTGAATATAAATATTGATATATCAATGTCTTTTTTTTTTGGCCAATAATATTGATATATCAATGTCGTTGAAAGGTTATGAATCAAATCTCATGATATTTTTTTTTAAGAAAAAACAAAATTAAATCTCATGACTTGTCTTTTCTCTTTTTACTCAGGAAAAAAGTTTGGAGTCACAGACTTCGTTAATTCTGGCGAATGTGGGGAGAAACCAGTTAGCCAGGTCTATTTCATTCCATGAAAAAAACTATATATATATATATAAAATTAATTGTTAGGTGCTTATAATTATTTTAATTTTGAATTAATCCTTGTAATTTATTTTTATTTTAATTAAACTCTTATAATTTGACATATATTAGTCCCTGAAAGTTAAAAGTATTAATGAATGATTAACTTTATCAAAACAAAAATACTCTTGAAGTTTATAAAAATTTTGATTTAATAAATTTTTTACATTTTTATTAATTTGTTATGAAAATTCTATATGCATTAAAACTACCACCTCATTCACCCAAAAAAAAAAAAAAAATTAGCACCTCATGTCTAGACTCATAAACTCTCAGATTATGAGATTGTTTTTATCAACGGTGGCTTTACAAGTATCTTAGGTATGCATCGGTATTTTTATTTAACATGATTGTATGTCCTAATATTCAAACTAGAGATTTTAAAATAAGCCAATTCAATTCTCTTAACTAATCGAACTAAATATCCCTTGGTATTACAAGTCAAAAAAATTTTATTCACATGTTAAACTTATATATTTACAAGGGACTGGAAAATGTGGATGATTAAATTTTTTATTTAGAATTTATATATAATTCTCCCAAATTTATAAATACTCTAATCAAAGTATAAAAAATGGTACTAAAATAGGGTTTTCTAAAATTCAAAATGATGGGTTTAGTGATATATAAACGGATACATGTGGTTGTGGAGCAGGTGATTAGAGAGATGACAGATGGAGGGGCTGATCATTGCTTTGAGTGCGTTGGGATGGCATCGTTGGTCCATGAAGCTTATGCTTCTTGTCGAAAGGTCTCTTCCCCCCCCCCCCCAAAAAAAAAATTGCTTGAAAAAGTTGAAATTTCGTTTCATCTCTACTGAACACTAAGAACATGAAACAATCTCTGCTTTAAAAAAAAAAAAAAACAGAGAGATAGATAATAAGCGGTTCAAACCGATCTTTCTATTATGTTTTTTAAGCATGGGATGATTTTTGTTCTATTTAGATGAAGAAAAAATGATATTTAAAGACCCTCTAAGAACTTTATATATAGTAACTAGTGAGGGATCCTCAAATTTTGAAATTAAAAAAAAGAGAGACCATAGCTCTTAATTGAAATTAAAATTTTTCTAAATAGTCTTTCATATTTTCAACTTTCATCTGTCATATTTTGAATATTTATTTTTAACATTTTCATTATTCAATTTCTAGGAAATCATCTTATATGCTTTCAATACTAATCTTCCATAGTTTCACTGTTGATTTTTTTTTTCAATATTGAAAACATGAAACATGAGTATTGAAAACTTATAAGGTAACCAATGAAAAAAAAAAATAAAAAAATGAATACTGAAAATATAAAATATGAGTATTGAAAAAATTCAATAAAATTTTTTTAATCCCAACCAAGGACCACAGGCTTTTTATGAAATTCATAAATTTGAAGGTATTTATTAACTATAATTAATGTTTTAGAAGGTCTTCAAATGTCATTTTCCCTTAGATTAAACTTATATAATTATGTTATTGTCTAGTAATGTAAAGTTTCAATCTATTTAATAACAGAAATTAAGTTGAAAAAGTGATGGTTTGACTTTAGGGTTGGGGAAAAACAATAGTGGTCGGAGTTGACAAGTTAGGATCTCGTTTGAGCTTTAGCTCAGCTGAAGTTCTTGGAAGTGGAAAATGCCTTATGGGATGTTTATTTGGAGGACTCAAACCCAAGTCTCATATTCCCATTCTCCTCCAACGTTATATCAATAAGGTAATTATCATTTCTACTTTAATTTGCCTTATATTTTGTTTTATTTTTTTTTACTTATGTTGGGTCTCTTGTTAAAAAATTATGAAAAATCACATTTAAGTTTTAAAAGAAGAAATTAATAATAGTTAGGTTCTCAATAAAATTATCTAAAAAATAAATTGTAAATATTGATTCAAATAATTACATATTCTAAATGTAACTTTCAATCTAAATTTGTCAATGGTTAGTTGTCTTAGCAACAATGCCTCCCTTTTTAAGAAGTCCTGAGTTTGAACCCAATGTAGACATGGTCATATGCATGGTGGGTGCATAAGTCTTCATTTTCTATGAACAAAGGCTAGATTAGGTGTAAAAAAAAAAAAAAATTCTCTGTCTAGAATTAGGATTCTTGTTTGCACCTATCTAGATCAATATTTGCAACTCTTTTAAAAAATTCTTGTTGAGAATCGTTAATTTCTTCTTTAAAAACTTTATTATCATTCTTCCAATTATTAACATTTTTTTACTGCTATGTTAAATAACTATCAATTTAAAAATAGTCATTGCTTCCCAAGACCAAAGTATTAATAATGGGAGAATGATAGTTGAGTTTTTGGGGAATAAATTGATAACAGTTAGGTCCTTTCTTGATAAGATTTTTTTAAATTAAATTGTGAGTATCAATTTAAATAATTACAAATTCATAAATTTTAATTGCAAATATGACATTTTAGTGCTAAATGTAACCCCCAATTCCTAACTAGGATTTTTGTTTGAAACTATCTCATACTTACAACTTATTTAAAAAAAAAATTGTCAAGAATCTAACTATTATTAATTTGATTAACAATTCCTTTACATGGGGCTTGGATGCCATTCTCCCTAACTTCTATTCTTAAAGTGTGTATGGGAGTTTATGATTGAATGAAAAAGAATGGCCATTGATGGAATAAAGCAGAGCGAAGCAGAATAGAACAAAATTTTTATTATTTGAGAGTTATTATAAAATGAATAGGACATAATGGATTAAAACTTTTTCTTTCTGTATTACTCATATGACTAAATTTAAAGAAAATAACAATGCCTATTAAATAATTATAATATTTGTCCAACAAATAATAATAATAATAATAATAATAATAATTAATGGTCAAACAAGGTGTTGAAGAAATAAGAATAAAAAAAAAAAAGCAAGTAATAGAGTTATTCAAGCAAACACATATATTGTATAAGAGGAAAATACAATAGAGTTATCGTGTTGAGATGGGAGAGAAAGAGATGGCGGGAGCCATAGAGATTGTTGTAGAATGAAAATAATAAATATTTTTTATTATGATAAGAGGTAATTTTATAAATGAAATAATTATATTATATCACTTCATCTTTAACTTCCCCAATTGGGAGGACAAAAAAAAAAAAAGTTGTGGATGATGTTACTAACCCATCCCTCTTAAAAAAAAAAAAAAAAAAACTCACAAACAATAATTTTAGTTTTTTTAACTATCTCGCTCCATTCCATTTTTTCTTAAAAAATAATCTCCCAAAGATAGTGCTACTCTCACTCTCACACTACTCTCTCTAAGTATAAAATTATATAAAACAAATGTATATTATATATTGTGATAGTAATAATAACTAGAAGACAAGAAGTAACCTTCTACAGACACAAGGAATTTCATTTCTAATTATTTTACATATATTATCAGAAAATAATTAAATTTACAATAATGCAATAGTAAATGGTATTTTAATACAGATTGATTCAAAATTGAATGAAAACAGAGAATATTGTGGAGAGAAAATGTATGTAGTTCAATGATAAAACTAAATTTTAAAAAGAAATTGACATTAAAAACCTATAATTTTATATTAAAAAATTGCTACACGGATGCACAAACTATAAAACTGAATTAATGAGTTATCGGTTTTTATCAAAGGACCAGATTTGTGAGAAATTATTCTTATCCGTTAAGCTTGCCCGCAATTACTACTATATTAATTCACAGGAACTACAACTGGATGATTTTGTCACACATGAAATGGAATTGGAGGACATAAATAAGGCTTTTGATCTACTGCAAGCAGGACAGTGTCTTCGATGTGTGGTTTGGATGGACAAGAAATTGTGAATAATTAAAGAATTTCAGACATTTTTATTTTCTGTAATTACATGGGCAATCATTCAATAAAACAAACAATGAATGTTGATTGTTCAGTAATGCAATGCACTTGCTGCCCTTTGTAAAATGTTTGCTGATTTGAAGCGTTTTACTATATAATTGCATCATTTGGTATCTAAACCAATCTAAATTCAAATATCATCCAACATGGATAAAAGGTATCTCTCTGCTCTTTTATTTTTTATTTTTGGAAACAAATTAATCATTGGTGTTTATATATATTTAGTTTTTAAACTTTGATTCAATATAATTAAATTTTTAAAATTTTAACTTCGTTTTCCAATTTTAACTTGACACAATTCACTCTTTATAATTTAACTATTTAAAATATTAATCTCTAATGTTTAAAAAATAACATTAGCCTTTATAATTTTATCATTTGAAATATAAAAATTAACTAATATTTTAAATAATTAAAACTATATGAATTGAAGGGGTCAATCTCTTTCCCAATGCTCCCCCGCTGGAGGGGGAGCACCAGCCATCAAGAGAGAGTCTTCTCTCATAAATTAAGTTATATTGAATAAAAATTTAAAATTTATTTTTTAAAAAAATATGTAAATTCACCAAAGAACCAAAAGTAAATGCACGCCAATATAGCAGAAAAATAAAATAGGCCACTTTTTTAGGAAGCGTTCCTCATCCAAAATCTCTACGACGACAAAACATACACAATATTTGGGATTAAATAATAAATTTATTTTTAAATTATAGGTCTATGAGTATTTAAAATTTTAAACTTAATTTTGATATAATATTATATATATATATATTTTGTCATTGTATGTAATTTTGAATCTTTTTCTATAATTATTTAATTAACTAATGATTAAATTTAATTTTTGTTAATGATAGGGGTATCATTGCAATGTTTTTAAAATTGAACGTGAACATTACATTAAAATAAATGTAAGGTCTCAATGTTCCTAAATCTATAATTCAAGGGTGAAATTACCCTTTAACACCAATATTTACAAAATTGAGGATTGGGATCCTACACAATTTTATGCTTTTTTTCCAAAAACTTTCATTCTAAGCTTCTTTGGTAAGCACGCTTTTACTTTCAAACTTATTCCAACTTTAATCATCGGTGATATATGCAATTGAGTCAATTGTGCATTATGAAACATTCTATAATTCCCCGCTTTCCATGTCTGGTTGGCCCCAGCTGCTACAACAACATACATAACCTATTTCCCAAACCTCTATTAATCCATTCAGCCCATAATGAATCTTTTTTATTTTATTTTAATAGCCCATATTATTTTTTTTTCACAATAGATAACTGATTCTGCAATTTAGAATCTCTGAAGTTTAGGCCTCCACACATTCTTTTTGTAAAGCAACATTGATCCCATAACACTGAAGCTTTGATCTTTCCACTATCAACTTCTTTGGCAACACTTTTCAGGCAGAATAAATGTTTGAGTCCAATATAAATGCATAGAAAATAAAATAAAATTTACCAGGTCACAGTTCCAGTATAAGACAGTTGTCAGGACGCTTAAATTTTTACATGAGCTGCAATTTTATGTATGATATTTTGGTAGTCAAGTGTTTCTTTTAGTTACTTATTATTTTCAATTTACCTTTTTTAAAGGAAGAATGACAAATAAAGACCTTATAAAAATATTAATTTTAAATTAAAATTTTTTAATACTAACTTTCCTAAATTTCAATAATGTTCTTACAAGATTATTACTTGTCATTCTCCCATCTTAAAACCTTTTTTATGGTAATGCAGTATTGGACTTTAGCTTGATCATTTAATAATTGAAAAAAAAAAAAAGAGTGACAAGGGAACACCAAGATATTAAACAGAGAAAGATCCCACATTAAGGTTTCTCAAGTCCCAAATTTCCTACTTAATGTTATCCTTCATCCCACTCAAATATATTTGGGATTTATAAGGATTTGTACTGGGATAAAATTTAAGTACTTAACCTTATATATTTAATATATTTTTATTCAATTAAATGAAGGTAAGTTGAATTTAATGTATTAATAATATTTATAATAATAGTTTATTATAGAATAAATAATAAATAAAAATTTATATGTATTAATTTGATCGAAAACAAGTATATTAAATATGTAAAATTAAGTTTATAAATTTTTCCCAATCAATACAGCCTTAGAGAACTCAATAAAAGCAACCATTAGTATTGGCATTTTAACTAAATCTATACTCGTATTGCAAAACATCAGAAGATCATCTGCAAAGCATAGATTGATCAATTTTAAAGTTTCTTATTGAGAATGCAACTTGAGAGACGTTTTTTTCAGAAAAATAACTTAACAAAATTCAAACTATAACTTGACCTTTTCATTAAAAAATAACCTGAAAGTATTTTCATCATTTGGCGCAAAAGATTAGTTTCATTTCAATCCCCTAAATTGATATTGTAAAGTAATTATATATATATATATGTTGGTTTCTCTTTGCGATTAAGTTTCTTCTATGAGACTTTAATGAATTTTGCCCAAAAAATTGTATGATATTAACAAATTTAAAATATAGATAAAATCAAGCATACTTTTTTAATTAATTTATATTAATATTAATTTTAAAAATATTGAAGTAATAGTTTTATTAAAAAAGTCAAATATAACAGTTAACCAAGATTATAAGTGAAAGAAGGAAAATCACATAAAAATCATATTGAAATATATAAATGATAATGAAACCTCACTAAATATCATAATTCTTTTCAAGTTTTTATGAACTTTTTGACATTAATATTTTTGATAAAATGACTTAAATACCCCCTATTAAAACAAAAAGTAACAGCTCTAGCCATAAAAAAGTAAATATCAATACTACTTTAATTTAAATAATGACTATTTTTTAAAAATGACTAAAATGGAATAAACAAATACAACTTTCCTTGTACAAATTTTTAATTTATTAAAATTTAAATATTGTAAATATTTATAACTATTTTAATTTAAGTAATGATTATCTTTCTTTTGGAAATGACTGAAACAAAATAAGAAATTTCAACTTTCCCCATGCCAATATTTATTTACTAAATTCTAGGTGTTATAAATATAAATGATTACTTTAAATTAAACAATGACTATTTTTCTTCTAACAATGATTGGAATAAAACAAATAATTATAATTTTCTTGTGCAAATTTGTGATTCACTAAAATTTAAGTATTGTAAATATTTATGACTATTTTAATTTTAGTAATAATAATTTTTTTTAAAATGATTAGAATAGAACAAGTAATTATAATTTTCCTACACAAATTTTTTATTTATTAAAATTTAAGTATTATAAATATCGTGATTATTTTAATTTAGATAATGAATGTTTTTTTCTTGAACATGGCTTAAAAGAGAACAAGAAATTACACCTTTTCCTATGCCAAATTGTATTTACTAAAATCTAGGTGTTATACATATACGGAACTACTTTCTTTAGGTAATAGGTATTTTTGTAGCAATGATTAGATGGGAATAAACAACTACAACTTCTCTTATGTAAAGTTGTGATTCATTGAAATTTAAATGTTATAATTATTTATAATTATTTTAGTTTAATTAATATTTCGGGAGTGACTAAGGGTAAACAAGCAATTACTACTTAATTAAAATTGAAGTATTGTAGTCATTTTTTAAAAAATTATTAATATTAATAAAAAAATATTCCTAACGATTGGAGAAAAATTTATAGTATTTTGCCAATCACATTAGCTTCTGCATATTTAAGGGGATTTTTCCTCCTTTTTTTCTAAAAAACTAATATTATAAAAATCCTTTAAAAATATATAAATAATAATGTTATCCTTTAAAATAACCATAATTCTTCTAAAATTTTAGAGATTTTTATTTATTAATAAATTTATATACTAAATTATCTTTATTAAAATAAATGATTCACAAATTTTTAAATATTTATAATTTTTTTATATTCATAATAATGCAAACAATACTAAAAAATTTAACATGTGAAATTGTAATTGTTTGTTACATTATTGTTAATATAAGAAGAAAAATCTATAAATATTTAATAAAATTTGTGGATAATTTATTTTGACAAAAATAATTTAATTTAATAATTTATATAAATTTATTCATGGTAAATTTTTTTTAATTTTTAAAAAAATTACATATTTGAAAAGATTAAATTATTATTTATATATTTTTAAAGATTTTTATCATCATTTTTCAACCAAAAAAAAAAAGCTTTCTTTTCAGAAAATTATTTGCTGAAGCAAGAGTTAGGGCTTTTCGTTCAAAACCACACCTCGCGGCTTCTGAGTTCTGACCTCCTCGCACGATCTTCTCCCTTCCTCTGCGTCGTGCGCTTTCCGGTACTTGCGGTGGTCAGTTCTCCGGTGGCATTAAGAACTAGCTGACGAAGGTATTTAGATTATTGATTGGTTATACGATACGTCATGTTTATGTTACAAAACTCCCAATGCTTGTCAATTATAGATGTGAATCCCTTCCCCTTACCACATATCAGAGTCTTATCAATGTTTTTGGTGCCTTTTGTTCTCTGATTTTTCAAAGATAAAAATAATTTTGGGTTGAGATAAGATGAGCGGACTTGAGAAAGGATCAACCACTACCAAGACCCCTGCAGATTTCCTGAAATCACTTCGTGGTCGTCCTGTTGTTGTAAGTTGAATTCTGGCGTCGATTATCGAGGTAATTCTGGCCTCAATAGCTTCAAACTAAGTATCTTCCTTTGAAGTTGTCTTTGGTCTGAACTGATATTTTTCGTATCCTTTATTTTGTGATAAAACTGAAGAGTATGGTTTTTCGAAATATGATTGATTATGACTTTGTAGAACCTGAAAATGATGCATTTCGGTTTACTAACTTTTTTATGTTGAAATCACCTTTCATCATGGTAGCACATAGTGCTTACCACCTTGTTTATCTTCTCACTCTCACTCATTATAAATATATATGAGAGCATCATTTTGCTTTTGTGTATATCTAATCATTCTTTGCTTTATTTATCATTTTGCAAGATCATCAACTCCATTACTTGTTTTATTTGGTCTCTCATCTGTTGCTTTATATTGAATGGTTTTGAACTCTAGCAAATAAGTCGACAATATGAAAATTCTTAGTAATGTTAGTGAACTAGACAAAGCATGATCTATATATTTGATATTTTTTGAGTTATTTTCTGTTTGGTTGCGAGATGTGGTTTATTGGACTTCAGTCAAAGGTGAAAGCACCCTTAAGGCTTACGACCTCTAAAATGCTGCAAGTTAGAGAAGCTAGAAAGGGGCATTCAATTAACCACAACATATAAGTCTGTCCTAGTTATGAGGACAATAGGACCATTATATGTTTACCTACAACATAGCATGGTGAATTACACTATTTTTTGTTCAAGTCAATAATCATAAATTTTATTGGTATTCCAGCCAAACCCACTCAGACTATTCTTGAACAAATTATAACAAGGAGTGTATTTACTCTTAATCTCTTCATCCGATCTTTGATTTTTGTTTAGTCTATTTATTTTTCTAGAAAACTTATTTCGCATCTCCAACTCAGATGGATTAATTCATAAAATACAATTAGTTCATCATCAGCCAAGAAAAAGCACAAGTTCAAGTAATTTCATCCCGGAACAAAATCCACTTTTTCCTAATGCACAGATCTTTGTATGAACTTAGCAAAATTTTGCTGGAGATGGGGGAGAGTTCTTGACAAACAAATTGACAAACAAAAATAAGGGAAAAAATTGAAAAAAAAAATATAATTCTTGTTATGGTTTGTTTGAGAATGACTTGTTTAAGTTTGGATGAGATTTAAATAAATTTGTGGATTGCTGAACAAGAAGTACCGACAAGTTCATTGAGATAGCATGGGAATCTAGGTTATGTACACTATCAATAAACTATTTGTCTCTTCAATTTACTTCACTGGAATTTACATTCATTTGCCAAGATAAAGCCTGAAGTTTCTTTAGCAGAGAAAAAACTAATATCTTATTATGAGATGTTATCACTACAAGGACAAGATAGGTCAACTGGTGAAGATAAACATTATATTGGATGACAAAGAAGAACCTCAATATCCCAATCAATGGGTTTGACATTATTTTGTAGAAAACATTGATCTTTCAGTATCCAATTATAAAACAACTCTGCTTTACTTTTTGTGTGAATAATGACAAAGAAATAGTAAATTCTCAAGGAACAAGATCTCATGCTAGTGCTGCATCTCAGAATAAGGAAAAATTATAAAGCAACAAATGAAGTTTGGGGTTTGAAAGTGTCAAGTATCAAAATGGCATGATTGAAGCTTTTCAAAGTGTGGAATTGATATTTCAAAGAGTAGTATCAAAATGGTCAATAAGAGTTAGTACTAACTCCTATTATGTTAGAAAGTGAAGTGTGGGTTCTCTTACAAGAATTGCAGTTAGATATATAAACATATATGGTAAGAATGGTGCTCAAAGAATTTTATTAGATGCCCTCCAAAGATGTGGAAGCTGTTGATGCTTCTAATGTCTTATGATGATAATAATAGTGTACTTTAGTTAGTTATGGATATGTAAACAAAAATATAGTATTTGATTGGCTTTTGGGTTACATTGTTTTTGGTTACACAAGATTGCTTCCTACTCTTCTGGTCATCTTTAAAGTCATTTTTTCCAATCTCATTAATGCCATTGCAAAAAAAAAAAAAGTAAAAGAAATAAAATTTTGTAAAATTTCATATATGCTGTTATAATCTAAACAATGATATCATGTTATTTTTTTCTTTTTATGAAAGATAATTTTCGAAATACTTTTCAAATATTACTTAAAAAGTCGCACCGTGACTTATAAATAAAACCAAATAGATCTTTAGAACGTGTCTTATAAATGGGACCAGAGGGAGTACACTATAACATTGTGGTTGAACAATATAATGGAGCTATTTCTTTTTTCCTCATAGTTACATATTATAATTCATGCACACTTTGAATGCACTTTTATATGTTTAATTAATTGGTTGATGAATGTTCTAAATATATATGAATCAACAGTTAAAGAGGTTAGTTTGGTTGGTTTTAAAAAAAAATTTAATAGAGATGTAGTTAACATTTATGTTCTTTCATAAAAGTTTTAAGCAATTATATACTTTACATTTTTAAATAAAAACAAAAGATCATGTGCAAGCATTAAAAAATATGAATAGTAATGTACGTACTAAGTTATGGATTAATTATTTTTTTTTGTGAGATGTTCTTACTAAGTTATTATATATCGTGAGAAAGTTTAAACTCAAAGCTATAAGAATATTTCACACTTCATTTGTTATCTCTTAAGTGTAATATTGGAGGAAAAGTTATAATCCATTCAATCTATTTCGTAATAAACCAAACAATGGTAGAATGAAGTCATCCCTTTTCCTCAGAAAAATTTCCATTAAATGTTGCTTGCATAGATTTGTTAGACTTTGTGGGCTCCTTGTTATTATGATTTATGAGGCTAAGTTTCATCCAAGTGACCTAATTTGGAGGCTGGGGATGGAAGAAATCTCCTGGGGCACATTTTAACGCAAATTAATAAATGATTATTTCTTTTTTCTGTGCAAGTATCATTTATACTCTAGGTAGAAACATGTTGATCGATTAACTCAGAGGTGGTAATCTCCATAGAAGGAAATAGTTGAAAAGATACTAGTTTATGACTTTTTAACATACCCTTTGTACAGAATATCTCCATGGGATCTGACCAAAAGAAATTGGGTGTTGAAGTAAGAAAAAAGGTAGTTCAGTTTTATTGCTGTTTGCTACCATAATGAATTGTTCGTTCAAGTTCCTGATGGCTTTGCATTGCTGACTTTGCTTATGGCTTTATTACGCTTCGAAGTAGTCAAGGAGTGGCTTTCCCTCACAGATAATGAGGTTCAGTTTTTTGGTCAGTGAGAAGTGTTTGTGAGTGCAGATAAACATGACATTCTATTATTTCGGTATCATTTGCATTATGTGGCTTTCTTATTACTGTTGGTCCCGACCAAAACATTGGTATGGTGTGCATGTTTTTGTGTTACACTGCTACGGGAGTTGCCACGTGGCTGTACTTTATGTTTGCAGCTATTACATAGTGGCTTGACACTATTTGATCATGTTCTCAGGTATTCTTGCTTGTCTAGATGGCTATATGAATATTGCCATGGAACAAACGGAAGAGTATGTCAATGGACAATTGAAGAACAAGTATGGCGATGCATTCATTAGAGGGAATAATGGTAATGCTGGAAGTTTTATTTGATCCAAAATTTAGGGTATTTGGGATTTTTTATAATTTTCTTTCCAGTTATACCCTTTATTTGTTTTTACTTTTGAAAAAAACGATTTGTTAGAATTTCAATTGTCATTATTAAGATATTTCTATAGGGTGTTTAATGAGAGTATAATTGGAAAGATGTATAAATTTTTAAAAGATTAAGATTTCAACTAGTGTCCTACATTGTGAGACTGGAGGAAACGTTTGATTACCTCTAACTTGATTTTCTTTCTTGGTCTGCGATGCAGTTCTGTACATCAGTACCTCAAAGAGGACCCTAGCTGAAGGGGCATAGTATGTAACACTGTTGATCTTTTCAAGACTCTTGTTAGCCAACCTCCAACCGATGTTTTTTTAAAGCTTCTTTGTTTTCCTTTGTTTCTGTAGTGAAATTTAGTTTTTCAGATGTTAAAAAGGCTGAGTTGGAATATATGTATATTTTGGCATTTTGAAAATAGTGTTTGGTGGAGCATTGCATGATCCGCCTGTATTAATCATTTAGTCGGAGAGTGGGGTATTGTGAATCATGCTTCTGTTTTGCAATTTGTAATGCAACTTTTTCCCAGTTTGACTGGAAAACTGGCAACTCGGCACTTGGTCTGGCTCGGAGTTCACTCAGCGCGGGATCTGACGTAGACGGTTAAAAGCCAGAAAAACCGGTTAGCTGGGGAAAAAAACCGGATGGTTTTTTTTTTTGTGTCCTTGCTTGGAAAAATTACTTCGGCCTTTAAGGATGAGGGATTCTAGCCTGTACCTCTGCACCTACATTGGTTTTTATTTAGTTTAGGTTTTCTTTTGTTGGTTGAAAGAAATAGAAAGTAAAAATAAGATGATCAAAATATTTAAGGGGATAAGTGAATCATTTTTATGAGAGAGAAGAGTAATTTAATTTATGGAATTGAGAATCATGATTTAAAGAATTTTATCATGTTTTATAAAAGAAAGGATAATTTAATTTATTTTTATTTTGATTTTTTTTTAATACATTTTATTCTCATTTTTAACAGCCAAATGAGATTTTGTTGATATAAGCAATGCAGGACTTTTAATGACAGAGCTATGTGTGCCATTATGTAGAAGATTATTTGCTTGTCTTGTTATACTTACATTAAACATAATGAGGCTTTTTTTAAAGTCTCATAAAATCCAGATGATAGGATGGAATGTCTTTAAGGTTGTTGGTCTTCTGGTCCTCATGACCCTTGATGAAGCATGAATGTTAAAATTTAATTTAAATGATTTAGATTTAATTTTTTTTATTTTTATCTTATATTCTTGGTAACTTTTATGCTTTTTATTTGGTAGATGCTATATTTAAAATAAATATAATCTCTTAACTGACAAGTGTGTATATGGAGGATTTAAAAAAAAAAAAAATCAGAGTCAAGTGTCTACATGAAGGATTTTTTTAAAAAAAGAAAAATCAGTGAGTGTCAAGTGTATGTATGAAGGAAATTTGTAAATTCAATTTATGATTATGATTGACAGAAGACTTTTTTTAATTAATTCTTATTGAACATTCCCTTGCATGTCATCTATATAGTTTATTAACTTAAATTAACGTTTATGTGGTGTGTTAATAATAGGGCATACATAACGTTTGAAGGAAAATACTCAAAATCAAGTTCAGGGTATTAAGTGTTTCAAAGTGAATATATTGGGGACAAAAGTGACTTTATCAACTGGATGCCATGTGAACATTTTGGTCAAAAAAATTGCTCAACGGATGCATTAAAGATAGGGTAGGAACAATTTTTTTTTTTTTAAACATTCAAGGATGTTTTGATCCAAAATTGAGTTTAAAATAGCCACAGATCTTAATTCTAAAAAATTGATCCTGCGTGAACACTTTGAAAAAAAAAAGACCTTAACTCAAAAAAAAAAAGTCATGTAAGGGTGCATTGTCCACCAACTGAACTATGATCAATTGAATTCACATTTTTTTTTTTAACTATGAAGCGAGCTAATTTAACCACCTAATTAACTTGTGATTTATGACAAACAAACCCGCAACTCGTAAATTGACTAATATTGTCATCTCTATAATATTTTAGAGCCTGTTGATAAATAACGAAATGATAACTGAATATAATTATCATTTTATTAAGCTAAGGTGTTAAAAAAACCTTATGGTATTTCATTATACTGCGGGTAACCTCAATGTAATTCTACTGATAGTGTATGATACATTAAAGTTGTCAAAAGCTTTCTTTCTTTCTTTTTTCTTGATAAATTTAAATATTTGATTGGTCTGTGACTAACGAGGAATCATTTCCTATTTGGGCGAGACGTCCAAAATGATTCCATTGTCACTTAAAATTGAAAAGAAACAAAGCACACGAGAATCTTATCCACCCCACACCCTCAATTCCTTAGGACATCACGTGACTATCACGCCCCCACCACGCCTTCTCATTGCGGCTCCCCCACCAGCGTCCCACACGTGGGCTCTTCTGGCCGCGTAAGTTCACACTCAGCTCCCCGCAAGAACTCACGCGCCAACCACTCGCAGCGATTTATTTTT
>NW_026555339.1:13500366-13726846 GCF_029017545.1 Prosopis cineraria
TAGTTTAATTTCTTTCATTAGCACATGAACTGTTGATGTCATCGGATTGAATTTCAAAGATTCTCCTTCAAACAGGATTTAGACTTTGTTACAAGCACTGCTTCCACTATTCTTGATTATTTATTAGAGGCAGGGGCAGCTGATGTGCCAACTTACACTGACAAAAGTTTTGGTGAGATGGCATTTCAAGTGGCCTCCGAATTTAAAGTGGCATTCCTGGTAGCAGAATCTAAATTTCTTAGACCATGTAAAAGAACATGTTTTATAAAATGGGTCCTTAGGCCATAAAATCTAAAAAATCAATTATTGCTTGCACCAACTTGAAATCAGTTATACCCAAAACAGCATGTACAGCACCAGCATGATTTCTGTTGCAAAAAATTCAGCTTCATGAAGGGGACATGGATTTCCGGCCAACAAATAGGAGCAAAAACAGTCTCTGCTTCACCTTCAATAATAGGAAATCCATATCTATAATATACACGTCATATTATCCTAGATAGATATGTTTGCTTTTCAATAATAGGAAACCTCAAAGAATTCAATCACTTGCTTCTGCGGAAGTGATTGAATTCTTTGAGGTTTCAAAACTAAGCAACTTACGACTATGGCTGCCATCAACCAGACCATCTCCTTCGGCTGCCATTGTCATGCCTCTTCACTAACTTCCATCTCTGTCTTTCTCTATATAGATGTCTCACACAGAAGCAACATCTGAGTGGCTTCCTCAAATGCAATAACTCTTAAGTACAAAAGTTTAAAATTTAAATGATTTTATCTATAGGTTTGAGAGTCATTACAATGGACAGAACTTTCTCAACAACCAAAAGATCACTAGTATATATGCAGAATTTTGTCGATCATTGTATTGTTTTTTCAAAAGTATTTACTGCGTTGGTTGAACCAAACAGGAGAAAGAATGAAGGAACCATCTGCAGAAACGAAGGAACCAACCAGAGAACAGATGAAGGAATAGTAAGAGGAAGAATTCAAAATTCAAAATAAAAGATAAAGGGGTTACGCTGAATGAAAGAATGAATAAACGAATGAGAAGCAGGTCACCGAAAAAGAAAAAGGATAAATTGGCCTACTGAAAAAAAAAAAGGGGGGAATGGCAATAAGGGCCCTAAAATGCAAGAATTTTGCAGATAAGGCCTAATAGAATTTAAAATTATTCTGAAGGTCTAAAAGCCTCATTTGCAATTATTTTTTTGGTGAAATGACCAATTTGTCCCTTCCAGAACCTAGTGCTGCATAACAACTTTCTTCTTCCTTCTCTCTCTTCCTCTTTCAACACTGATGCAATAATTAAATTCATCTTCCTCCCCTTCATGCTTCTCTATTCCCTCTCTTCTTCCTCCTTTCTTCTTTCTCTCCTTTCTTCTTTCTCTCATTTAAAACTTTGTCGTTCAACAGATATAAGTGGGCGATCCATTTTTATCCAGATGGCTATGGAGAAGATGATCAGGCATTTGCCCGATTACATTCCTTTCACGCTAACCAGTTTCTTGGAACGATCCGCCATAGTGTGGAAAGAATAGATTAAATTGTTGCATCTGCCATTGCAAAAGAAACTTTTTTACTGCTCTTAGGCTTGTCTTTGAGCTTACTTTGTCCATTTATCTTGGTCAGAGTCTTAGAAGCTTCAGTTGATCCATTATTAGTTTTATTTTGTCAAAAAAGGACGTAGAAAGAGTTTGAGCCTTATCAATTTTTCTAGTCATAATATACATGTTCATATTCATTTAATGAAAAAAAGTTATTTATGAACTTTTTGTTGTTTCTGATACATATTTTTCTGTAGCAGATATACATGTTCTGGTGTAGATGTTATTTATAAAATTTATATTGTTATTTATGGAGTTTGCATTGTGCAAACTTTACAATTAACTTGTGCAAATATTTATGTGTATCATATTGACAAACCTTATGTTGTAAACATATAAACATTGTGCTGTTAGCAAATGGATACTTTCATATTATATATGGACTTTTTGTTTTTCATAAACTTGAAAAACCTTTTCAAATGTTTAGTTTGATCATACAAATCATATGAAATAGATAGATATTGTGTTATTAATAAATGGACCTTGTCATGTTATATACAAATTTTTTATTGTTTATAAACTTGAGAAACTTTTTATTAAGCCTAGCCAACTGATAAATTAGACATGTATGGACTTTCAGTTGAGAATATATGAACATTGTATTATGCATAGTGGATATGGTGATGTACATTATCTGCATAACTCGTATATTTTGTTAAGCCTAGTCTATTAATAAACTAGACACGCATGGACTTTCATTTGAGAATATGTGAAGATTGTGTTGTGCATAGTAAATATTGTATTATACATTGTTTGCTTCACTTGTATATTTTGTTAAACTTAGTCTACTGATAAACTAGACACACATGGATTTTCATTTGAGAATATGTGAAGATTGTATTGTGCATAGTGGATATTGTATTATACATTGTTTGCCTAGCTTGTATATTTTGTTAAACCTAGTCTACTGACAAACTAAACACGTATGGACTTTCAGTTGAGAATATATGAACATTATATCGTGCATAGTGGATATTGTATTGTACATTATCTACGTAACTCATACATTTTATAAGTCTAGTCTATCGATAAACTAGACACGCATGAACTTTCATTTTGAGTATTTCACTAGCTTAGCCTAAACAAAAATGACAAGTTAGGCAGACCATACATGACACAACATCTACTATACACAAGACAATATCCATAAATGTTTAAAAGAAAGTCCATGCATTTTTAATATTAACAAGGACAATCACATCATATAAGAATTTTATGTTGATACTAACTTAGGTACTAAAACATGTACCCATATGAAATTTGACATGATATTTCAAGTCTGATATAGACAAAAATTAGCCACTATATCCAAAACATCTAACAGTTGCTTCTCTATATACAAACAAAAAATATCTGTTATTTTCAATTATCCAAAAAATATTATTTGAAAATGCTTCCATATACATAATTATAGTTTCCTATATGCATCAAAAAGGAACAATGTGACTACTTCTCATGTTAGGTTAGGATTCTTGCATGTCTTACGATTGTGTACAATCTCCCCACATCTTAAATAATAATAAATCTTCTTTTATTTTAATCTGTAATGAACAAATTAATTTAGGTAAATGTCCACATATAAAAGTCCAACTTTAATTTTACACAACTCAAAGTTCAACATAAACAACTCAAAGTTTATTTTTACACAGCAGATACTCCAACATCTTTATCAGCAGATTTTCTTCACATTGGGAGTCATATTTTATTTAATTCACATGTCAATGTCTGATATGAACAAGTCAACCATCACTATTGTATAACAACTAATTAACTCTAAAACTTTCATAGCTAATTTAATGGTTTAGCAACCTTTAGCTTATATCAATATGTTAAGCTTAAAAAAATGCATAAATAGGCAAACAATGTACAACACCATATCCACTCTACACAACACAAGGTTCATATATTCTCAACTAAAAATTCATACAATTTTACTTTATCAGTAAGCTAGGCTTAACAAAATGCTCAACTTAGGCAAATAGTGCATAACACAATATCTATTATGTACAATATAAGGTTCATATATTCTCACCTGAAAGTCATGTGATTCCAATTTATCATTAGGCTATGATTAATAAAATGCACATCTATGCTTCACATGAGAGACCTATTATAACTTCAACAACTAAAAGACACATGTACTGAATCAACGAGGGAGAAACAAAATTGAAGATCCTTACCTCTAAACAATGATGATAGATGCTTCAAGAAACAGATGACATTGCTCAAATAAGGAAGACGAAGAAGATCAGCAATGGCTGGTGATATGCAAGGAAAGAGAGAAAAATCATGAACTGTGCTTCATCTATCAACACCCATAACTTCTGCACTCATCCATACCGGTGATGATCAATAACGGTAGAGTGACAACTAGTGAAATAAGAAAGAAGACAAGAAAAGCAGTGAATCGTGCTTCGTTTGTTTTGTTTCTTTAAGGGTTCGTGCATCATTTTTAATTCGAATTAAAAAAGGCAACATAGTATTTTTGGTGTGAAGAAATATTGCAATTGGGGCCTTAAGGTGATGTGAAACAGGAAAAAGGAAAGGGGAGAAGAGAGAAGAGATAAAGGAGGAGGAAGAGAAAATTGTATAACTCTTATTCAAATGCCAAAAACTGAATGCAATGGAAGAACCCTAGAGCTATTTATAGAGTCCTAGAATTAATAAAATAATAATAAATCTAAATCTAAATTAAATCATAATATAAAAGATGAAGATAAGGTATCTAGCTAGGCTAGATACCTTATTTTATTTGAGATAATATTTAAAGATAAAATAAATATAAGATACTAAAGAAATAATAATAATACAATTCTCATCATTTTAAAAATCATGAGAATTGTATTTGATTTAGGGTATTAAGATTTGATTTAATATTTAGGGATTATTATTATTTCTTTAGTATCTTAGATTTATTTTATTTTTAAGTATTATCTCAAATAAAATAAAATATCTAACCTAGCTAGATACCTTATCTTCATCTTTTATATTATGATTTAATTTAAATTTAAATTTAAATTTATTATTATTTTATTAATTCTAGGGCTCTATAAATAGCTTTAGGGTTCTTCCATTGTATTCAGTTTTTGGCATTTGAATAAGAGTTATACAATTTTCTCTTCCTCCTCCTTTATCTCTTCTCTCTCCTCCCCTTTCCTCTTTCTTGTTTCACATTAATTGGTACCAGAGCCTGGTTCCACTTTCCTTTCTTGCGTGTGAAATCTACTCTCTCAAATCTTTTCAAAGCTGCAAATCATCTCATGAGGCCATTAGGGTAAATATTCTTATTTATCAACTTCCTTATGTTGCGCTGGTAATGCCCAATTGACCCTCTATTTATTATTGTGACTTTTAGAATTTTTGTAGGTTTAATCTAAATATTTATTTATTTTGAGCATTTTCTAGAAGTCTATTTTGTAGTCTCAATTTTATTTATCAAGAGACAGAGAGAGAGAAGAACAAAAAAAACAAAAAGAAAAAAAAAGTTACATATATGCGCAATTTTTTTCTTCATTTAGTTAATTTATATTTTCATTACTTACTATTGATTTACGTGTACTCCACATTCTAGGATCACACATATTCCTCACACACACTTGGCCTTGTACCCGAGCTAACTTTTACCCTAGGTTAGTTGAAGTTTGTAATGATTTTCTTGAAGGGTTTTTAAACCCTTTGAGATCATAGTGAAAACTTCACTCAAGTTATTACTTATTTAATAAAAGTGATTCTTAAGGAGCTTTTAAGTTTCCATAGGATTACACTTGTCAAATAGGATCTTTACCTTTTGGTAAGGGCAATTTGGGAGCCTTTATCCTTTAAGATAGAACCACCCTAAACTTGCACATTAGTCTTCTTTTACTCTTGCATGACCATTCGTGACCTTTACAATAACCAATCCTTCTTTAAACAAGAGCTTAATTTCATTAAACCTTGACTAGATTTCCTTGAATCCTAAATGGACCTAGACAAACACACCCATCAACTTTCTATTGAGGTCCTTACCAGGACCTTGACTGATCTTACTAAAAGACTTGATGGAATAGAACGAAATCTTATGGCATTTCAGCACGACTCTTAATGCAAAAATCAAGAGTTATGGGGTGCCTTTCAAGAATTAAAAGGACAAACGACTAGAAAATGTATAGATGGGTTACTAGACAACCTCAATGATAGGGGCCCCGTGCACAATAGGAATGTCAATACAAGGCCTGCAGTTACAATCACTCGTCAATCTTTTACAGGTCTTAACAACCCTAACACTAGACCATCTCACCTTTTGACTAATCCTCAACCATATGAGGAAGAAGAAGTGCTTTGGGATGAACAAGATAGGCATGAGCAATATGAGTCACCACCTAAGAATAGGTATTTCCTATGGAATAGAGCATCAGCCCCTAGGCATGACTGAGAGTCCTTTCGACATGATTACTATGATGATACCATTAAAAGGGTTAAGGTAGAAGCACCCGAGTTTGATGGTAGGCTAAACCCAAGTGAGTTCTTAGATTGGTTAGCTACTATGGATGACTACTTTGACTAGTACAATATGAGTAACATGCAGTGTGTTCGCTTTATAGAAATGAAGCTTATAGGATCTGCTAGGAAATACTAGCAGAATGTCTAAGATAATTTAAAGCGCTTAGGTCAACCTCCTATAAACATATGGGTTGAGATGAAGCTGAAGCTAAAGGAGAAGTACGTGCCACCTAGCTGTAAGAGCAAGCTATATAATCGACTACTTAACCTTAAGGCAAACCTCTATAGCATCTGAGTACATGTCTCGACATGATGACCTCCTTATTAGGAACAATGTGTCCGAGGCTTCTTGGATAACTATTGAAAGATTCATCAACGGCCTTAGACTAGACATACAACATGAATTTAGGATAAACTATCCAGATACCCTCGAAGAAGCTTGCCATAAATCTATAGAGATAAATAATTTGTCTCAACACCCATCTACATGATGAACCAATTTCTCAACCATGGATCCGCACCATAACCATAGCCTTATGAGTAACCCTAGCAACCTTACACCTTAACAATCAAATTCCCAATTTATTAGGCCTAATGTGTCATGAAATACTGAATCCTTAAGGTCCACTACTTGTCCTAGCGACTCTACAATTGAATGTTTCAAATGTCACTCTAAGGGCCATATAGCATTTAGATGCCCTCAACGTGCTCTACTCCTCGAATCTCAAGAAGAAGGGGTATTAGCTGAGTGCATTTTCAATATTGTAGTAGACCCTATTGAGAGCCCCTTTGATGTGGATGAAGAAATTATTGCCAATAAAGTTCCTTCAGGTCATCTTGGGGTAATACGATGTCTATTAGCTATTCCATCACTTGATGATTCATGGAAAAGGAATAGTATCTTCCATACATTCGTGAAGTACAATGATAAGTCATGCAAGTTAGTCATAGACAGTGAAAGTGAGCGAAATGTGATCTCCAATCATGACGTTACTTAGTTTGGACTTAATACGGAGCCTCTTGTTAAACCTTTCCGTGTTGCTTGGATTGATAACACTTTCTTGCCTATAACGCAACAATGTCAAGTGCCCCATCGTTTAGGTGACTATCAAGAAGAAGTCCTTTGTGCTATTGTTCCCATGGACGTGTCACACATCTTATTGGGATGACCTTGGATCCATGACCATGATATCACTATTCATGGTTGAGCAAATACCCATACATTTAGATATGATGACAAAACTATTCTTTTACGCCTTGCCAAATCAAAAACAGGAGGCAAGAGTTCTCCTAACTCTAAGGGTCTAAAACTAAAATGTCATAACCTCCACTTACTAAAAGAGAAGCAGTTTATGCAAGAAAGCAAAGAGGTTAACATTATTCTTGTACTTGTTTCAAAAGTTATTACCCAACCCATACCAACTCCTATACCTATCGAAATGTCCCAATTATTAGATGAATTTAAAGATGTGGCACCGAAGGAATTACCTTTAGAATTGCCACCCATAAGAGACATCCAACATGTGATAGACTTAATTCCCAGATCACAACTTTCTAACTTGTCACACTACAGGATGAACCCAAAAGATAGAGATGAGCTAAATCGACAAGTTAATGGATTACTCAAGAAAGGCTATATCCAACATAGTCTTAGCCCTGTGTTGCACTTGCCCTCTTAACCCTAAAGAAAGATGGTTCTTAGAGGATGTGTGTAGATAGGTGAGCAATTAATAAGATAACCGTTAAGTATTGATTTCCAACCCTAAGGCTCATTGACATGCTAGACTTAATTTCTGGGTCTACTTAGTTTTCCAAAATTGATCTTCAAAGTGGGTATCACCAAATTCGAATTAGGCCTAGGGATAAGTGAAAAACTACATTCAAGACCCAAGAGGGATTATATGAGTGGTTAGTTATGTCTTTTAGATTAACAAATTCCCCTAGCACCTTTATGAGAGTTATGACCCACACATTTCGACCTTACTAAGGAAAATTCGTGGTTATGTACTTTGATGACATATTGATATTTAGTAAGTCTAGGGATGACCAGTTGGTCCACCTCCGACATGTTCTCCTTATTCTACGTGAGGAACAATTCTATGTTAACCTCCTTAAATGTTCCTTCCTACAGGGCCAAGTCACTTTTCTTGGATTCATTATTTCCAAACATGGCCTATCTGCTGATCCAGATAAGGTCAAGGCCATCTAAGAATGGTCTGAACTGAGGACCCTCCATGAAATACGAAGCTTTTATGGCCTAGCATCCTTCTATAGGCACTTTATATGAGACTTTAATACCATCATGACACCCATAACCAATTGCTTGAAGAAAGAGACATTTAGTTGGACTTTCACTATATCTAAGGCTTTCCAAACTATCAAAGAAAAGTTGTTGGGTGCCCCTGTTCTTGCATTACCAAATTTTCACAAGTGCTTTGAGTTGCATGTGATGCCTCGGGTGTAGGGATTGGAGGTGTCCTTAGCTAGGAAGGCCATCCGGTGGCATTCTTTAGTGAAAAACTCAATGAAGCAAGGCAAAGGTACTCGATGTACAGCAAGGAATTCTATGCCATTGTTCATTCACTTAAGCATTGGAAGTACTATCTCCTACCTCAACAATTTATTCTATATTTAAGACCACCAAGCACTTAAATTCTTAAGCTCTCAAAGGCACTTGAATGCCAAACATGCTAAGTGGGTTGAATTTATGCAAGAATTCACTTTCATTGTAAAGCATCGAGCTGGAGTTGAGAACAAGGTAATGGATGCCTTGAGCAAAAAAATTCACCTTCTAAACACATTAACCGTTAGTGCTGTAGGATTCAAGAGACTGAAGGATGATTATACCTCCTTCCTTGACTTTGGACTTACATACCGAGAAGTCAATAATAGCCATCATTGTGAACATACAGACTTTTTAGTCCTCGATGGATACTTATTTTGAGGCTCTAGGCTATGTATCCCTCGTACTTCAATACGTGATTTTCTCATCTGGGAGTTACATGCTGGCAATTTAGTTGGACATTTTGGTATTCAAAAAACTATAGCCTTAGTAGAGGATAGGTTTTATTGGCCCTCCCTCAAACGAGATGTTGCAAGGATCCTAGCTCAATGTCGCATATGCCATATTGCTAAGGCAAAAAAAAAAAGAAATACAGGGTAGTATACGCCCTTACCAATTCCTGAGGCACCCTGGAAGGATATTAGTATGGACTTTGTATTAGGTTTGCCTAAGACAGTCCGAAGGCACGATTCGGTTTTAGTTGTCGTTGATCGGTTCTCAAAAATGGCTCATTTCATACCATACAACAAGACTACCGATGCCTCCCATCTTGCTAAGCTATTTTTTGGGAGATTGTTCGTCTTTATGGGTTACCTACTTATATTGTTCAAATAAGAATGTCAAATTTGTTAGTTATTTTTGAAAGACCCTTTGGAAGCTCTTTGGTACCCAATTAAAGTTCTCCTCTTCCTTTCATTCTCAAACTGATGGTCAAATGGAAGTAACTAATCGTAGTTTAGGTTACTTGCTCAGAAGTTTAATCGGTGATAAACTGAGAAGTTAGGATTTGGTATTACCGGTCGCAAAATTTATCTATAATAATTAAGTCAATTGATCTACTGGTAAGAGTCCATTTTAAATTGTTCAAGGGTACAACCCTAAACAACCTATTTACCTCTTACCCATCCCTCTTACAACTCATACATCTGAATCAGCTGAAGCTTTTGCCTATCACCTTCACAACCTTCATGTTGAGATTTGGCATAAGTTAGCAATGAGTAATGATGCATATAAATTAGCTGCCAATGCACATCGTCGTTCCTAAGAATTTAATGTTGGAGACTACATTATGGTTCGTATAAGCCTAAAGCGCTTCCTGAGAAATTTGCTCAAGAAGTTACATGCTCGTGCTTCTAGCCTTTTTCGCACTGCAAAAAAACTAAGGCCCAGTGCTTATTGTTAGATTTACCTCCAAATATGTCCATCAGCTTAATATTTAATGTTGAGGATCTTGTTCCTTACTGGGATACTTTTGAGCTACCCCTTTTACATTCTGATGACTCTGTAGGTACACGACCCCACCATACCCCAATTCCATCATTGCCTATTGTTACGCCACCTACCAACACAATTGATGCTATCATGGACAAATAGACGATTATCACTCAAGCAGGTCCTATCCAATGATACCTTGTCTGTTGGAAGGATTATTCAGATTTAGATGCCACATGGATCACTGCAAAGGAATTCCACACCATTGACTCCACTTTGTTCAACAACTATCAACTATTTACCTCTCCGGTGGAGAGTTATTTCAATTGAGGGGAAAATGATGATAATTGTATTTGATTTAAGATATTAAGATTTGATTTAATATCTAGGGATTATTATTATTTCTTCAGTATCTTAGATTTATTTTATCTTTAAGTATTATCTCAAATAAAATAAGATATCTAGCCTAGCTACATACTTTATCTTCATCTTTTATATTATGATTTAATTTAGATTTAGATTTATTATTATTTTATTAATTCTAGGGCTCTATAAATAGCTCTAGGGTTCTTCCATTGAATTCAGTTTTTGACATTTGAATAAGAGTTATACAGTTTTCTCTTCCTCCTCCTTTATCTCTTCTCTCTTCTCCCCTTTCCTCTTTCCTGTTTCACATCATAAGGCTTGTAGAGTAATTTCAGATTGATTTAGGCCCTAAGTGATATAAACTTTGTTTTTAGGGCCCCTAATGCCATTCCAAAAAAAAAAATCTTGTATCCAAAAAATGTGGATTAAATTTTTAAAAATTTGAGAATATGATCAATTCACATTGATATATAAGAAGTTTATTATTAATATATACTCCATCCGTTAAAAAATATAAGGCATGTTTTGAGAAGTTGGATATTCAAAAATGTAAAGCATTTTTAGTTTTTTGATGTGTAATTATTGCCTTTTTTCTAAAAGTATCCCAATTGATGAATGACTTTATTGTAAGGTGTTTAATATGGATAAATATGAAAAGATAGAATTAGTTAAAAAGTAGGTAACTATTTTATTGGGGGTAAAATTAGGTTAAAAATACCTTATATTTTTGAATGAAGGGAATAAGAGTATTTTTGAAAATTTAAAAATTTATAAGGAGTTTATCATTGATATATAACAGTATATCATTGACAAATATGATAAGCCAACCATAATACAAACTATAATAAATGTTGGATTATTTATTTAGTTTGATCTTATAATATAGATTATATTTATAAAAGTATCAAAAAAATAAAAATAAAAGAGACATAATAACTCATGCATGCCACAAGGCGGGAAAATCAAGAGACGGATGGAAAGAAAATTAAAAATAAAAATCTGACCAATAGGAAGATGGATGGAAAGAAAAATAAAAATAAAAATCTGGCCAACAGAAAGGCTTCTACGATTGAGGCGGAGGGAGAAATGCAGGCATATAATTCAAAGTAGACGTTATATTAAATGAATTAAACAACGAGAGTACAGAATTAACCTTAGAGTAAAGTAATCTGACCAATGAAATGACACCATTCAGTGGTAAATCAGATGTGTTTTACAACTTTTATATAATAAGGTTGATGTACTAAGTTCTTTATCGTCATATTTTGTATAAAATTTCAATTTAAATATATATATATTATTTAAAGTAATTAATTGTGTTATGTGGGATTTATATATAATTCTTCTCTTATAATATCTCCTTCTCAAGTCACCTTTGAAATTCTTATCGTCATTATTCCCCAAAAATAACTTGAAAAAATGATAATAAAATCTCTTTAAAGTATATAAATAATAATTTGATCCTTTAAAATATCATAATTTTTTTAAAGTTCCTAAGGAATTTTTTTATTAATAAATTTATATAAATTATCAAATTACCCTTGTTAAAAATAAATGATTCACAACTTTTTTTTATATTCGCAATAATACAACAACAAATAAAGAATTTAACATGCAAAGTTGTGATTTGTTATTGCATTATTGTGAATTTAAGAAAGAAAGTTGTTAATATAAGAAAAAAAGTTGTGAATCATTTATTTTTAATATAGATAATTTGATAATTTATATAGATTCATTAATGACAGAAAATTTTCTAAAAACTTTTAAAAAATTATGATATTTTAAAAGATTAAATTATTATTTATATATTTTAAATAGATTTTATTATCATTCTTTTTCAAATAACTTTGACCTTATTTCGCTTTCGGCCTTCCAGGTAGTATACTTATATGAATTATTACACTAATGGACCTTTATTATTGCCGTCACCTTTTTTCGTTGAGAAAAGGAGAAGATCCAACTAGGATCTAAAATTACAAATACAAGATTGGCCAACTCCCAAAGCCCCGTCATGCAGTAGCTTCCTCAAATCGTTCGGTGGCTAATCTAAGAAATCAAATGTGGAATTACTCCCTTTGTTTCTATTTATAAAAAAAATTATATTATATAATTTAAGAAAATTAATTAACTATATTAATGATACTTAAAAATAAAAGAATTAGATTACAATACTCTTTATTAATTATATCTATTAAGCCTTCATTAATTATTTCTCATGACTATGAATGATAAAATTATGAGGAATAATTTAAAAGTTTGCAATAAATGCTAATAAAAAAAAAAACGGAGGGAGTGGGTTATATGAGGGGGCCAACTTTTTCATTTTTTCTAAAGAAATATAGGTCTCATATTTATAGCATGTCTTTCAACTATGGTTTCATTAAGAAAGGTTTTTAGGTTTAGTTGAAAAGATGTTTTGGATGTTTTTGGGCAAGGTTAATTTCCATGGATTTGGTAGGTTCTACAATGCTTTGAGAAGATGAAATTAATTATTTAAAAAAAAAAGTTGTTCCATCCAAATAGAGGCTCAAGCATGTTCAGAGAGAGGAAGAAGAGTATGTAAATGCCAGTATCAACAAATTATGATATATGAGATAGAGAGAGAGAGAGTTGATATAAAAGAAGCAATCAAAATATAAGTTATATTAACATCTAGTCATGTTTATAAGGTAGATAGATTGATTTTTTTTAATTTTATTTATATGCATGTCATTAATTTTTTTATCACAATTTTTTCCTTTAATAAAGGGCAAAGTGAAAAGCAAATAATGATGAGAAAAAATAAAAGGAGAAATTTTTAAAAATAGTAATTTTTTTATTATTTTTAAGAGTTTTATCTACTAATTTTCTTTCCTTATTTTCTTCTATCCAAATAAAAGGTAAATATTGGTACGTAAGAGAAAATATATTAATAAAATACATATATTAAATAAGGATAAAAATAAAAAAATAATTAAGTATTTATAGAGAGTTAATGATCTTTTAAAATTCTCCTTAATTTTAACAAAATATGTTAGAACTGCTTTATAAATAATATGAATCAAATACATGTGTATATATATGGTCACTTGTTCAGGATTGTGCAACCGAACTTTGGCTCTCTTGAAATCCCATGATGGTTACGCCCATACAGGTGATGCACTCCCATATATATACACACACACACATACATACACATATATATATATTATATTCATGAAAATATAAAAAGAGGCCAGGAAGTTAACACAATTATTTCGCTCGTGATAGATGTGATCAATATGGACTTGTCATCCTCTATATAGTAGAGGATGAATTATTAAATGCATTGTATTTAACATGATATACACGTGGGCGCACACACATACACAACTTAATCTTCCTTCCTAATAATTCGCAATGACTTTTTTTCTTTGGTTTTTTTAACGCAATGGTAATGTTTGAAGAATCTAATTTTCCATTAATTTGAGTATTTATATATTAAAAACCTCAGCGCCAATGTAAATATAATGCACCTTCTGCTGTTCTGCAGTTCTATCAGGGAATAGGCACACCCACATGTTTGGTTGTTTACAACTATTTGTCCTTTTGATATTTACCATATGGTTCATGATTGTGCATGATAACATAATGCTTCTTTGGTGTAATTTAATAGAACGACGGAGTTAACCAACAAACCTAAATGTTTCTCTTTTTGGAAAACTAACGTTTTTAAAAAAATAATAATAATAGAAAGCATCCTAACTCCTAACAAACTGATGAAGGAACATTAATTGAATATATAAATACTTGACATCAGAGCCTTGGTTACGAACATTAATTTAAATATCTCAATTCATGTATATATTAAATATAATGGAATAAAGTAATGTATGCATACCTGAAGAATCCATGAGTATTTGAGAAATCTCGATTATCTCGAGTGTAGACAGGTACACAACCCACAAGTCTCCAAAGCCTTTAGAGAGTTCAGAGATAATAGAGCAGAAGAAATGAGTCGTATGTTTGCAGTTATCGACTAATCGTCTTATATAGATCAGATCGATAACTGCCTTATTAAATAATAAATAATTATATATTTTATTATTTCTGACTCAGTCAGTTAAGAGATAGGGAATAACTGATCTGCCCATTGGGCTCACTTGTGTGGTCCTTCTATCACAGTCCACACAAGATTATAAAGACCAATCTATTTAGGCTTATTAATTAATGTTAATCCATAAATAAATAAATATTCCAACACACGTGTATTATATAAACTAAAATTAAATTAATGAAATTTAAAGAACCATGAATTTGTGAAATGACAAAAAGGAAATAACGTTAAAAATAGCAATAAATTGATGAAATATTGTACAGAAAGGAATACAATAATGAAACCAATTAAAGGGGATTAAAAGACATTAACTTAAATTAAAATAAATGATATACACTCTCATCATTTAAACAGATAATTAAGGGTTCCAATTATAATCTTTTTGTATATAACAACTTAGTTAGAATATGTCTATTCTTTATCATTTTAGTATTTCAGGTGTGATTAGAGCCGGTAATTCGAGCTAAACCCGACGGGTTAGCCCGAATTGGCCCGAAAAATTTTAGTACCAAGCTTAAAAAAAGGATGGTTTTTTATGTTCGGGCCGGCCCGAATAGGCCCGAAAAATTCGGACCAAGCTCGATTGGGTTCGGGCTTGGCCCGAATACCAGAATAAAAAAATTATATTTTTAAAAAATATATAAAATATAATAAATATTAATTAATTCTTTAAATTTTAGATCATTTTATACTAAAATACCATATATTTGAGTCCTAGACATCGTTTAAGTATTAAAAAATATATTTTATATTTTTTATAAAATAAAATAATTAATTTTAAAGTAAAAAAATAATTAAAAATAATTTTAAAAATTAAATTCGGGTATTCGGGCCGCGCGAAGCCCGAAAGAATTCAGGCCGGATTTAACTATTTGGACTTTTCAAGGACACGGGCCTATTCGGGCTCCCGACCCGCCCAAATTTCCGACTCTAGGTGTGATAATCTCTCCGGTTGATGAACTTTTCTAAGGTTAAAAAAAAAAGATTAAAAGACTTAGAGATTCAACATAACAACAAGGCTTGAAACAAAAATGAGACAACATCAAAGCAGGAGTGTTTTTATTTACTAATTTTTGAATAGAAAGGAAATCATTAGCCAATAGCAGCAAGGGCATTGTGCCAATGCAAACAATCCAATCAAAGCAAAATCCTACAATTCAAAAAATCAAGGAAGTCATGTGATTGATTACATCAAAATAGAATGAACATACTGTCTAGCATTAAGAGAATATGAGGAGGAGAAGAGAAATGAATTAAAAGCACGATTACAACGTAAATTATGCTTAGCCATCTTATCTTAATAATATTAACACTCAGTAAATACAGGAGAGAGAAATCTCTCCTTTTCTCTTACTTTCCTTTTCCTTCTTTTTTGTTCACTACCCTTAGATTAAAATTCTTAGCAGTTCTGTTTTAGAGTGATTTTTTTTTCAATTATTTTTATTTAAACTAATATTGAATCATAAGTATTGAAAATTTTAATTCAGGGTGATGAAAGAAATTAAAGTAAAGGAAGTGAGAGTGAAGAAAAAAGAGAGGTTCCTTCCCCCTGTAAATATCAGTTATGCATTCATAAATTTTCCTTTTAAGATATAAAAAATGAAAAACTATAGCCAGCTCCCTTTAAAAAAAAAAAATTACAAATAAAGACTAATTCTAAATGGATTATTGTTAAAATGCAGAATATGACTTGTTGATTCTCGAATAAGACTTGTTATCGATCCTTGTCAGTAATTAGTTTTTTTGAGAAGGGGCTGGTTGTAATTCTCCCTATAAAAGAATCATATGGTGATTGTCTAAGCTCTAAAATAATTTACATTTTTTACCTAAAAAAATTATTAACATTTTAATCATTTACTCTCTCCGTTCAAAAATATAATATATTTTTTGAGAAATTGAATATTAAAAAATATAAAATATTTTTAGTTTTTCAAAATATAATCATTACTTTTTTTTCGAAAAGCTCTTATTAATAATGACTTTATATTTATTATAGAATGTTTAATAGAAGTAAATATAAAAAGATAAAATTAATTAAAAAATAAGTAATTATTTTATTGAGGAATAAAATTTAATTAAAAATATTTTATATTTTTGAACAAAAGAAATAATATATTTTCCAATGTCAAAATAATAATAATAATAATAATGCGATCCTATAATCTCTCCCTCATTTACGTGTTTCTCTCCTTGGATCACAGAAATCGCATATTCGTCACTCTGAATCGAAACGCCTCCTCATTTCGTCACTCCCTCCCTCCCTCCCTCCCTCAAAAGCATCCAATGTCCGACGAGGACGCTGCCGCTCCCGCCCCTCCTTCACCGGACTCCATTCGCAAAGTTCAATCGGCGATCCAATCTCTCTCCTCCATCGAGCCCTCCATCCCTACCTCCCTCTCTTCCTCCAACAACCCGGCCCTCTCTCTCCTCCAAGACCCCAAAGTCTCCTCCCGCATCTCCGCCCTCCTCCGGGAACCCAACTCCGGCTCCGGCGACAACAACCTCTGCCGCTGGCTCTATGACACCTTCCAATCTACCGTCCCTGAACTTCAGCTCGTCGTCCTCCGCTTCCTTCCCGTCGTCGCCGGCATCTACCTCTCCCGTATCGTCCACCGGAAACCTCAGGCCGGTTTTGAGGCCGTCCTCTTAGCCCTCTATGCTTCCGAAACCAACTCTCGCTCCGGCCAAGCCGTCACCGTCACGATCCCTGACTTGTCCCATTCAAGCGTCTATCATGAATCCAAATCCACCGTCAAGAACAATGCCACCAACCTCGACCTCGCCGTCGTATCACCCTCCCTCGAACCCCACGGCACCGTACGTTCCACCCGACGAGCAAGGATCGTCGGCGTGGCATTAGAGTTATACTACAGCAAGATTTCCCTGATGCCAATCAAGTCAAAAATCGAACTTTGCGAGTTCTGCAAGATCTGGGCTGGTCAAGACGGAGACATGTACAAGGGGTTCGGGTCTGAGTCCGAACGTAAGCAGATCGATGACGATGACGAAGATGAAGACGAGGTGGTCGGAGACGGAGAAGAAGAACCGGAGATCATTGTAACAGAGGAAGAGAAGAGAATGAAGAAGAAGGAAGGGAGGATTCCTCTGCCATGGGAATTATTACAACCAGTTTTAAGGATTCTGGGACATTGTTTGATGGGTCCGAATAATTCTAAGGAGAAAGAACTATTTGATGCAGCGAGTGATGCTTGTAGGTGTTTGTATGCGAGGGCTATGCATGATGTGAATCCAAAGGCTATTTTGGCGATTGGAAGTTTGCTAAGGCTTCTGAAAAGGGTTGAGGATAATAAATTTGATGACTTTGATGATTACAGTGATGTCATTTCTCTTTGATCCCCCCCCCCCCCCTAATTTGAAAGTTTTTTGTATCCTTTGGATATTCATATTTGTTGTGATAATCTATTTGTTTGAATTTAGAGTGTACAACTTTTCAAATACACACACACACACAAACGCATCCACGAGACTTTTATCCGTACATGACCAGTTGAGGGATAGGGCATCGATGTGAAACTGATAATGATACACAGATTACCGTCCGGTTTCTTTACACTTTTGTGATGGGAAGAAAAGTTCAAAGGAAAGCCAACTAGAAAAGCAAATAAGTAGAAGACAATGATACTTAATTGTTTGTGAGTTAAAAAAAAATTTAAAATTTTAATTTAATTTAAAGGAGAAAAGTCAAACTATTTTCAACAGTAAAAAAATTAAAATGCTCTTAACTTATTATATAAAATTATTAGTTGTTAATTTTTTTATTTTACTTATTAATTTATCAATATCACTTATAAATTATATCTATCTATCAAATAATTAGTAACATTAGTTGTTAATTTGCTAACTTTATTTGTTAATTTACCAACATGAATTATAAATTATAAGGCCTGTCAATAATTTACAACTGATATTAATAAATTAACAAGTAAATTTAACAATTTAACAACTGATATTGCTGTTTATAATTGAATAACTGATGTCAAGTCTTATATAGTTATTAACATATCAATTCATGTCATTTGTAACTCATATTAGTAAATTAACAAGTGAAGAAAAAAATTAACAGTAATGAATTTATATAATAAGTGAAGGATATTTTATTTTTTTTTTTTCTTGAATTGAACTAAAATTTTAAATTTTTTTGGACCTACAAGTAATTAAGTTTTTATCATAGTATTTAACTGGAATTCTCCCGAAGAAATAATAGGTGGGGCCCAGTACATTTTTTACTAAAAATTTCTCGACCTATGTGGAGAGATTTGGAGAAGAAAATGTTTATTCCAGCGTTACCCTTTTATGGTTTACCATGCTTTTCACTGTCATTCCCTTCGGTCACCTTCTTCCTCTTTTCTCTTCCACCCATCGCCACTGTTCGTCTATCTTTCGCAGAATGCTACACTTTCCCGTTAAAATTTTACTGATATCGAATACCGTCAAAATTAATAAAAATTAAATTTTATAATAAAATAAAATTTAGATCGTCTCTTTAAGAGTCAATAGAGTAACTATTTAAATTATAAATATAAAAAGGTAAATAATGGAGAGTTTTTTTATGATGAAACTAAAACTAAATTAGAATTAAATAAATAAAGGAAATTAAACTAAGAAAATTATCAAGAATAAGCAGCGCAATCAATCACAATCCAATCACGTAAATTTAATCTTCCTCATCCACAAAATAAATTAATTTTAGTCAACTTTATTATTCTAGTTTTACGTTATATTTCTCAAATTATCATTTAAGAATTAAACAAGAAGTTAAGTTATAGATTAATTGAGATCTCTTTTACTCCACAACCTAACAACTGTTTCATATTAGTCACACCAAAAATAAAGCATAGATAATCATCCACGCTAGGCCAAATTACTCTTATATTATTATATCAATCGATTATAGCAAGTAAAACCTTAGGTAAAATTTATAACTCAAAAATTATGCAATAAAGCTACTCTAATTAGCAATAGCAGTTAAAGCATAAAATTCAGAGGTAAAGAGAAGAAGAGAAAATTGAAATAAAGCTAGAATAAAATCTTTCCTGAATATCAAAGACTCTGATTAAAATTTAGGATCATAATTTATAATTGATCGCACTAAGAAATTTAACTATCTATAAAATTAAAAATTAAGGAACATAAGAGGAAAAATTGACAAGCCATCATCAAAGAAATTGAAGAAAAAGATAAACTACGATCGCTGCTGTCCTGTTTCCCCCTTCTTTTTGTGATGCCTCCATCCCCCATCATCGTCCAAGTCCTCTCTTTCATTTATGTATATAATATATATAATGTCATGCGCCTCCTGTGCTGCGTCTCTTCCAAAAAAGAAATAAAATAAAATCTAATAATTTACTAAAATGATAAAATTATCCAACATATCCCTAATTAAAAACTACACTAAAATATCCAAAGTAAATTTAAATAAAATTTTAAAGATTTAATTCTTGATTTGATCTCCAAACATGCCTAGATTCTTCTTATTCAAAATATTCTTTATCAATATCTTTTAAATTGAATCTAAAAAATCTGTACAAATAAAATAAAATTAAATAGCACATGTGTACAAATATTAAAGATATCATTTATATTTTAAAATTAAATATTTAGTTAGTTAAAATTCTAAAACTGAATATTGGCTAATAAAATTAAATAATATCTAATTAAATTTAATTAGTCTCAAATAAATATTTAAAAATATAAATTAAAAAAATAAAAATATATAAAATTATTATTTATTAAATTTCAATGATGGAAGAAAGAAGACAAGGAAATAAAGGGGAAAAAAAGAAGAAGAAAGAAAGCTTTTATTTTTTCCACCTGTTGCTTCACGAGAAGACAAGCCTCACCAATCACTTCTCTATCAAATATAATCTGTACAATCTTTTGGCTTTTATCTTTACATTTTCTTTTTGAATAGGTTTCCCTCTTATAACTTTCTTGAAGTTGTTATATTTTACCAATTTATTTGATTTTAAAGTTTAAAAAAATAAAACAAATTTATAACTTTCTTGAAGTTATTATCCTTTTACCAATTTATTTGATTTTAAGGTTTTACAAAATAAAAATATTTTTCCAACTAATTTGATTGTGTTAATTTTAATATAATTTTTGCCTTCCATTTATTTTGATATATATAATAATGCAAGACATAATGTATGGGTATTATTGTCTTTGTGACATTTGCTTTTTTTCCCCCTACATTTGTTCTTGTCTATATAAATACAATGAGGGACAATATTTTTCTTCCTGTTCTCTTTTTTTCATTTTCTCTACCTCATTTTTTTTCTTCCAACTTTTCTTTCTATCCAAATGAACCATTAAGGTAGAGTTGGTAATTTGTGTGGCAAACTTACTTGAGTTGACTTCAATTCATGTTGAACTTATTTAGAATAAATTTAAAATACCTAAACATATAAAAAATTCTCATATAGTTAACTTTGACTATAATATCTTAGGCTTTCAACCTAGTTTGAATATTTGATTTGTCAAATATTATTTTATTTTTCCTTTTTTATTCAATTTTAATTTTTATATTAAAAATTAAGACTTTCAATTTTTATATTAAAAATTAATTTTAATTTTATTTTATTAATAAAAAAATTTTAGTATTTGAGCTTAGCATTGATTTCTTTAGGTAACGCAAATAAGTCAAAAGTAAAAAAAAAATTTATAAATTTTCAAATTCTACTCTAAATATTTTTTTTAGATTTATTCAGATTGACTTATCAAGTTTGATTTAAATTATTGATTCTAGTTTAAAGAATGATATCGATGACATATCTATTCAATAAGGAGTGCATTTGGTTGTATATAAGTCTTCATGTCACTATTTTCATTGGAAAGCTCATTATCAAGTTTATTGAAATCATGAAACTCACCAAATTAAGGTACCTTATGGGTCGTGATTCTCACATCAAGTAAGAACCTTCATTTGAATTGTATAAGCCTCCATGTTCATCAACCCTCTAGCTATTTCAAGCTCTATCTCTACGGTATTATCTACATATTAAACTCTATTAGCCTTTTATGATTACATTGGCAATATTAATCTGACAAAAGGGAGATTGTTTAGAGAAGGCTCAATGGACAATGGAAATGGAATAGCTATTGGGTGGTTAGGACATCCTATCTTTAAAAATAAAGAGGGGCGTGAACTTTTTGTATGTCGTATGCTTACATTTTTTTAAAATATTTTTTATTGTTTTGGTAGATGGAGATGAAATTTTTAGAGCTAATGTTCCTTTTTGAATGGCAGAATCAAAATATGGTGTAAAACACGTAGGTGTAATTGTTGAGTTCTATTCCATTCTACTGCCTGTTTTTCTAACAACCAAATGAGTGATATGAGATGAAGAATAAATTCATATTTGTTTTTTAGGGTTTAGATTGTTTTTAATTGAAATGGTTTGATCTATTTAGGCGCCAACAATTAATGATTTAGTGAAAACGAACATGTAAGTAAACTCCATTACTTCCCACACTGACTTGTTAACATTATGAATAGTTGTATAAAAAATAAATAGAAGGTACAAATAAACACACACGATATTAAATCAGAATTCTTAAATATATAAACAAATCAGAATCCTTAAACAGAAGCGTCTGAAAGAAGATGATGTGATGGCTAAGGCCAAAAAAAAAAAAAAAAGAATAACCATTTTGTTTACACAATGTCCAATCATCATGCTTTTACCAACTCATCACCAAAATTAATATAAGGATTAATCAGCATTCTAAAGTTTGAAGTATTATCAAAAAGCATCCTAAATTTTAAAATTTTAAAATATACAAAATAAATTATAAGCTCAAATAAAATTACTCCCACCATTAATTATCAATAATGTTATTATTATTTACTATTATTGTTCACTGTTACTATTCACTTGTGGCAGTGGCGAAGCCATATTGGTTTGAGGGGATGCAAATGTACCCCTCACTTTGAAAAAAATTATAAGTAAGGCATATAAAATTTATAATTTTACACCCTCTATTCTTGATATTTTACACCTTCTGAATTAAATGCAAAATATTTAGGCTAAAAAACTTATTAAATATATAATATTTTAATAATCATGATAAGGTATAAAGAGCATATTTATAATAAAAGATTATATTAATTTATTCAATATAATTTTTTAAAATAAAAAATGATGATAAAACTATTTATGTTATTATAATTTTAGTCATAACATAATTATTATGTTTTAAAAAAATATTAATTTTTTATTAAATTATTTCGCACTCCCTGACTTAGGGTCCTAGCTCTGCCACTTATGGGGCTTAGTCAAATGCTAATGTGGCAGTACCTTATTGATGTGTCATTTGTTAATGAGTACCACAGATTCAAAATTATTGTATGAATAATATCCTAGACCTTAAACTTTAAAATTTAGAGAAAATTATCCCCACAATTTATGTGTAGAACGTTGATTATTATTTGGATCAAATTAGCCTTAGCATGGTCTGTTGCAAAAAACGCAACATTGGCCATGGCAAACAACCCAACAATTTATGAAATTATGTTTTTGTCCTCCTTTTGCAATATTTTTTAAATAATTGATATCTCATGCTTTCATACATTCTATAATTCTGATTTAGTATTATTTTGAATAATATCTATTTCTTTAATGGTGAAAATTTGGAATCCCATTTGAAAAGAAGTTTAAATATCATAAAATTTTAATTAATCAATTAATTTGGGTTTAAAATCCGTTGATGAAATTGCCGACTTTCACATTCATTGTCTGGAAAATCCTTTAATATTTAAACTTCATTTTAGGATCTCAAGTTTTTATCATTAAATAAATAAATATTATTTTAAATAAGATTAAATCAAAATTATAGAGTATACAGAAGCATGTAATACCAATCGTTTGAAAAATATTGCAAAAAAATGAGCAAAAAATGTCATTTCACAAAATTTTGGGTTGTTCACCTTGGCTAATGATGCATTTGTCATAGTGGATAATACTAAGGCTAATTTAATTTGCATAATAGCTAATATTTTACACATAAATGATGGGAGTAATTTACTCTAAATTTAAAGTTCAGAGTTCAAGATGTTACTCGAGCAATAATTTAAGGTATATGATACTCATTAACAAATAACACATCAGCATTTGACAAGGCCTTATAAGTGAATAGTAATGGCGTTATCTATAGTTAACAGTGGGGGTAATTTGTTTTGAATTTAGAAGTTTACGGTTTATTTTATACATTTTAAGAGTTTAGGATTTAAAGTGCTTTTTGCATAATACTTTAAGGTCCAAAATTTCACATCCTAGTCCTAATGATGTGACCGGCACGGAATATGAGATAAACTCATATTCCTTAAGTTTTAATTATTCATATATCAAGCTATAACAGTGATAGATAAATTATACTGACCAATAAATTATATAATATATACGTATAATTATAAAGTTCATAAAGTCTTAAATATTTGATAGAAATTTTAGCAAAACCACCCATGTAATTAAGACATCTTGAAATTTTTACAGTCAATAAACCTATCAACCAATTCAGAAAAAGAGCTTAGCTTCATACCAACAAATTACATGATAATAAAATAGGATTAGAACTTAATTACAATATATGTGGAGCATTAAGTACCATTGTATAATATAATGAATATTTATATTAAAATAAATGATTGAAGCATGCTTCCACTATTCAAAAAAACAATAGAGCCCTTTAATAATTAGTAAGAGGTGCAGGGTCAACTACATTATCTGACACCAAAGAAATTTTGATAGGTAGCGTCCTAATAAAAATTATAGATAAAACATGTAAAAGTAATAATTAATAAAATTTGGTTTACAACAATCAATGGAATATTAAAACTCATATTTTACTAATAATAAATGACAAAGTTACTCAACAATGTAATCATGAACTAAACCAATCATTTTGAAATTTTATAGGTTATCAATAATTGTATAACTCATAAAAGTATATAAAAGGAATTCAAATAATGATAAAAAAATGTTTGTAAATAAATAATATAAAACAATGAATTTTCTTTTAAAACCAATATAGGGGGAAATTTACTATATAAAATCATATATGATCAAACAATAATTTGTTTAATAAAATAAATTTAAAAATAATAAGTTTTTAAAAATTCACTTTTAGCGAGGCTTTGTTAGAATGATTAACAAGCGTAAACATATAATTCATGAGGATAAATAACCCGCAAGCACGACTTAAAATCACAAAATAATCAAGCGTGACTAGAAGTCATGAAACAAATGCGGCACGAAACCCACGAAAGAAATGTGAGTACGATACTCATGAATATCTATCCCTCCGTTCCATATGCGTTAGCCTGCGCATGGGGCTAGCATCTCTTACAAACACCCTGCTAGCTAGGTGTACCATGGTACGTTAAGGGGTAACGAAACTGCCATTAACATTCAGTGTTCTAAACTCAATTCTCCTAATTCAAATTGAGCGTGCATGGAGTTGAAACATTCATTGAAAACCATTCTTTTCAAAATATAATATTCAACTATCATATTTTCTTTTCAATTTTCTCCATGCATAAATCACCATTTTTTTTATATCTGTAATATAAATCATAAAATTTAAACAATAAAAATATTTAGAATAAATATTCTATTAATAATGTACTAGATCCAAATATTCTTTAACAGTAGCATAATTCTTAATGAATATAAAGCAAATTTTGTAATAACCAATTAATATAAAAGTTAAGTAAAAAGAATTGTATAAATCCTAAAATTAAAATTGACAAGAATATTTATACAACTTATAAGAAAATAATGTAAACATTTAAATAAAGAAATTTTATAAACACTTCACAAGATATTATTTGGCACACTACCCACTCACCTGAAGATTTTTCAAAATTTTAAAACTTGTATCTCTTAACTTTTCTCTTTAATTTTAGTGATACTTTTAATTTCATGACAAATAAATTATAATTCTAAGATTATTTATCAAGTAATTTTCCAACATTTGGTGAACATTTAAATTCAATTCCCAAACAATATCACAACCTTAAATATTTAATCAATAAATTCATTATTAATTAACTAACTTATTACCAATCTAGCTAAAGCAAGAGAAAATATTTTCACCTTTTTTGTACTTTCTTAAAACTTAATGAAATGTCACAACCATCATTTACTTTAACATAATTTACCTTAGGTACTATAGGGTTTTAATTTAATGACTTAAATCACTACTTATGCATGTCCCTTCAAAACTATTAATATAGAAAACTGAACAACTTATATTCTATCAAATTCGTCTTTATGCATGTCCCTTCAAAACTATTAATATAGAAAACTGAACAACTTATATTCTATCAAATTCGTCTTTCCTACATCTCAAACTTCGCATCACATTACCTACAGATATGAATAGTCATACATATGCTTCACTAAATTTTTATATAGAAATTAACCATAACCCAGTAGAAGCAAGAGAAAACTATTTTATACATTCATGCTATCTTAATGTTTAATGAAGCATCACAGATCAATATTTAATTTGATATTATCCATTTTAGGTACCCAAGATCTTAACCAATATTTCCAACTTATTACTTCTTTATGTAATTATATACATAGCTTTTCAAGTGGTATTTCATAATTCTTCCAGACACTAATATAAAATTAAACAACCTTATTTCCAAAGTTCCTTCGTTCAAGCAATTTTTCAAATACTTTGAGAGCATTGATCATTCACTCAATCATGAACCAACATCTTGACAGCTCAAACATGTAACTCCACAATCAAGATTCAGCTTGGCATCATAATGAATTAACATGTTGCCTTAATCGAACCGCAGTCCCAAATCAAATATTCTCCCCAAAAAATAACGACAGTACTGATAGGAGGAAGATAGAAATCATCAGCCAGCAAAAAGGAGGAGTGAACTCACCATCCACACATGTGTAACGTCTAGCAGCTGAGAATGAAAAATAGACGAAGACCATGCACACCCACGCTCTAGCTGACGATAATGAAGTAAAGAAGAAACAGAGGAAGACGTAGAGTAAGAGAGTCTCACGACTTCAGCCCTTTAACAGCAGAAATACGGCGGTGGAGCAAGGAGCACAACCAACGGTGAAGGCCAGAGGTGCAGTTCGACGGAGAAGAGGAAGGGAAGTATGAAATCGGACGATCACTTGCTCGCTCTCCTAGTCACTCTGTTTCTGCACTTTTTCCACCGCCGAGAAGGGAGAGAATGATACAATAAGCTCCTTGAAAAAATTACCAAGTAAGACCCGAAGTTGTTGGGGAAAATTATAAAAGATGCCCCATCAGATTTTATTATTATTATTATTACTATCATCACTTTTTTATCTTTTCTTTTTTGTTTTTTTTGTTTTTTTAGGTCATTACGAAAATACTCATTAACCCTTAATAAAATTATGTACCCAACATAAAGACCTAAGAGCACCGAAAATATATATATATATATATATATTATTTTTCCCCCCTCTGTTATAGTATTAGTTTGCCAACGAAAGGCTAATAATAAGCAAAAGGGAAAGGGGGGCGTCGATCTATGCCGCCTTGGACAATTGGACCATATGAGTATCTCTTGTTTCTCGCTTTTCTCTGTTCCCCGACCCTTCTCGCAACTTTAGGATCCTTTTCCCTCCGAGTTCTTCCCTCTTCTCTTTCTCTCTCTCAGTCTCCCTCTGCTTCGCCTCTTTCAGGTATTTCAATCGCTCAATTTATTTCATCTTCGTTTGAATTTCCTCGCTTTCCTTCTGTTTTCCTCATTTAGTTTGTTAGACTTAGATCACATTAACCTTCAATTCTTCTTCCTTGGTTAACTTTTTGTCAAATATTTTGGGAAAATTTCCTACTTTCATTCTTTTTGTTTCCGCGAAATTCGGGGCTCGTTTCTAGGGTTTCTTCTTGTGGCTTGCTCTTAATTTTAGTTTGGTTTCTTTGCCTTCGATTTTTTCTACAAATTCTTTTCATCGTTTTCGGCTCGGTAATTTTTGAATATCTTTTGTTTTTGTCATTTTGGGGTTTGATCTTTCAACCCTTGAAATTAAAGTGTAGGATCCCAAATTTTTATGGCATTTGAATGCCCAACGAGTACCGAGGTTTCAAAAAGTTTGGTAGAACTTTTGTTAGATCCTGGCATTGATATAGCTGAGCCAAATCCGCTTTCTAACAAAACCGAGTGTGAAGGGATTGCAACATCTGGTCCCTTTTTAAATAGCAAACCTGAATATGAGAAGATTGACAAATCTAAACGAGCATCGAAGTTTCCTTCCAAGAAAGGAATTATAACCTCATTTCATAGTGATGTTGTTCTTGACTATTGTCGGTCAATTACTGATCTTCCCCCGGCCTTGATTTCTGAAATTCTGAATTACCTTGATCCAAAAGAGCTTGGTATTGTGTCTTGCGTCTCCACAATTTTCCATAGACTTGCATTTGAACACCATGCTTGGAAGGAATTCTATTGTGAGAGGTGGGGACTTCCAACAGTTCCTGCCGTTCTGGATTCAGAAGTTACAGATGAGAAGTCATGGAGGGAGCTATTTGTGGAAAGGGAGTTTAGGAGCAGGACATTTATGGGACGTTATAGCATTGATGTGTTGTATGGCCATACTGAGGCGGTTAGGACTGTTTTCCTGCTGGCTTCCGCAAAGCTCATATTTACCTCAGGATATGATTCTGTTGTGAGGATGTGGGACATGGAAGATGGGTTATCTATTGCATCATCGAGACCTCTTGGCTGTACCATTCGTGCTGTTGCAGCAGATAGAAGGCTGCTGATTGCTGGGGGTACAGATGGGTTTATTCACTGTTGGAGAGCAATTGAAGGACTCTCTCATCTATTTGAGCTTAGAAGCGCACATAATCAGAATACTGAGTTTCGACTTTGGGGACATGACGGTCCGATAACTTCACTTGCCTTAGATTTGACTAGGATCTACAGTGGTTCTTGGGACATGACCGTTCGACTGTGGGATCGTTATTCACTGAAGTGCACGCAGGTGCTGAGGCACAGTGATTGGGTATGGGGTCTTGTTCCCCATAATACTACAGTTGCCTGTTCATCAGGTTCAGATGTGTATGTTTGGGATACTAATAGTGGAACTTTGATGACCATTATTCATAATGCTCATGTTGGTAATACTTATGCTTTGGCACGAAGCCATACAGGTGATTTCCTTTTTACTGGAGGCGATGATGGTGCAATAAACATGTATGAGATCATGAGTGATCGTGCTGAAACCAAACCTTGGAAAATTGCAACATGGATTCCTCACACTGGTCCAGTGTATTCCCTTTCTTTTGAGTTTCCCTGGCTTGTTTCAGCATCTAGTGATGGCAAGTTGGCTCTTATTGACGTGAGAAAGCTGCTGCGATCTAGCAAGTGTGCTTTGGAGAAGCGAGTTTCAAGGGCAAAGCATTTGGAACGGAGCACGGTAGAACCCCCCCAGAGGATGCTTCATGGATTCAAGAGCAATCTTTTCTCAGTTGATATAGGTGCTGACCGAATTGTCTGCGGAGGTGAGGAAGGCATAGTTAGGATCTGGAATTTCACACAAGCATTGGAAATTGAGCGCCGAGCCCGTGCTTTAAGAGGGATGCGACTTGAAAACAGAATGCGGCGACGGCGGCTCCAAGCTGAGGTGAGCAATAAAAATGGCAGAAATGATCAATGTTCAGTAGCAGCCAAGAAAAGTTCAGGAAATGGTATTTGGCCTAGTAAGCGTGGGGTGAGTGGAAAGCTGAAGGCATAGCATCTAACACAACATTAGGCGTTTGTTTCTCTTCTCACTTAGTTTTAAAATGCACGTTGATGGATACAGTATTTGATTTCAAGCAAGTATTAATCAGTATTAGTAGCAGACAAATTTAGATTCTGATCTTGTAAGTTTCTGAAGTGAAAGTATCTCAGACGATTACCTTTTCGCATGATGGTGACTTGATTGTTGTATCATGCATGTCTTAGTATCTGCCTCTTTTATTGTGTGAAATTTGTATGAATAATCAGAAAGAAAGCACTCGAGGGCATTATTTAAGGTCTAAATTTGAAGGGGTTGGCGATGAGGATGAAGGTGACCGAAGATGGAAATTTCAATCTCGAGAATAAAATTTTAGGTTTCACCAATCCTATGTGGATAGGCTTTACCACTCTTAATTCATCCTACCAAACATCTTAATCATGAGCTTTATCAATTCCAGTACCTTAGTCCCTACCCTCCAATGCCTATATGTTTAACATGTTCAAGGGACAAGTGGGATTTTCCTAAGAATTAGTCGTTTCTCGGGTCTATAATCTCAATTTAAAAAAAAATATTTAAAATTCAATTCCTAAAATTGTGTGCCGAATACGTTATTTTTCTTTGAGAAAAAAAGCCTGATTTAGTGCCTGTCAAATTTAGCGGACATGGACGTGGCCTACCAATAGCTTTGCTTATTTGCAAATTAATTTGATGATCTTTGACTTTTATGTATCTATTTTATGGATAATTAAAATTAAAGTATAAACCATGAATTTATAATCTAGTTTGATAATAAATCTCCGAGTGTTTAAGTTTGTATAATTATTTTTTGCCTTCAACTTTGTCAATTATTTCGTTAAGGAACGTGACATTTGGGAGTTGGGAGCTGAATTAAAAAAAAAAAAAACTTTTAATACCTTAAAGCGTACGAAAATTATTTATGGGGAAAAAAAGAGTTTAGAAGAATCTATTTTGAACCATATGCGAAATTTCACTAATTTTACTATCTAGCTGAAAGTACAATTTTTTTGAAAGATTTAAATGTAATTACCTGCTTTAAAATTTAAAAATATTTTGTAAATTGATCTTATGTTTAAGAAAAATAATAATAAACTCAGTCAAAAAACAATAATCATAGTAGGAAAAAATTATTATGACTAGAACAGGAAGGTCTTGACAAGAATTTCTACCATGTTTTAAAAACCGATCATACCAAATTGCAAGCTTTATTTTTATTTTATTTTTTAGCCAATTTTTACATATAATCAAAGAAATAAGTAGTAGGCCAAGTTCTCTCTCCTTGATTATGCCTGCGATTAACTCCATAATCACAGGAACTTATTCAAATGATTTCAGTGTCATAGACGAGTTCTTGAAGCTTGAGCTGAAGAAGAGAACGCAATTTGAGAGGGAAAAAGACAAATATAAACGAAAACGAAAAGAGAATGAGATGGTTTGTTGTTCTTCCTTCTCTTCTACCTGCTATCGTTCTACTAACGAATTCGCTGAGCCTAGTTCATGGCCGATTCCCAGAGACAACCACCATGGCCAGTTCGAGAATTGGCTCGAATATCTCCGCATTGTATGTGTTGGGCGATTCTTCCGTTGATTGCGGAAACAACACTCTGTTCTATCCTCTGCTTCATGCTCGTTTCTCTCTCTATTCTTGCGATGGCTCCGATGCTTCCCTTCTTCCTCAATTACTTGGTAAATTTATTTTTCTTTGTCTTCCCTGTTTCTTGTTCCTTTTCTTGACCTGCATCTGGATTTCTTGATGAAATCGGGGAATCTCGTCAGCATGAATATGTGTTGCTCAATCCATATATATATATATATATATATGAAAATCTTAATCAAAGAAACCTCCATTTCGCCAATATTTGAAGTTAACACTAGGAGATCTTAATTCATGCAACTCATTGTGAGTAATGATAATCTGTTCAATGAATTTACGCACAATCCATAACCTCTTGTTGAACATTTGAAGGACATCCAGGCAGTGAAAATTCACTTTTCCGAATTATCCACTGATTAAACTCACATCCTTCCTCTAGTCCCTACTTGCATGGGACCCTTGTTAGCTGTTCTTAGATACGCTTTAGTGGTTAGTAGAATTCTTCCATGCACACTTGTATTAAAAATCTATTATGAACACTGGTTGCAAGGATAACACAACTTGGCACAGTGTTTAAACGTAATTAAAACATCATACTGTATTTTATCAGAGATTCAGCAATTTTATCAGTAAATTCTGTTACTTGCAACAACCACTGTAGAGAGTTTTTATTCTTTAATTTTGTGTTCGCTTAATGTTTTATATGCACATAAGAATTAATGCTGCTTGTATAATTAAAGAGTGTAAGTAGTTAACGGATATTACCAAAATGGCTTGTGAGCAAATAATTTTACCGCATGAAACACTCAGAATAATGATTTTTTATTGACTTGTTACTTAACTTGATACATTATTATATGTACTTCAGAATCTCTCTTCTGAAGAAATCTTTCTTGCAGGGGAGAAAATAGGATTGCCATTAATCCGTCCGTTTTATAGCCAAAATGGGTCTCTGAATGAGGTACTTAAGGGCCTCAACTTTGGATCAACACAAGCAACAATCATGAGCAGAAGGGGCAGACAGAGCCACCAGTCTCTCACCCAACAACTCCGTCAAGTTTCTGAGACTTTACAGCTCTTGCAGCTGCATCTTAGAGAGGACACTGCGCTTCAATTCACGAAGTCTTCCATCTTCATCCTCTCGTTTGGCAAAGAAGATTACACTGATCTCCTCCTCGGTAACATCTCCAGCAAAGTATTCAATTACAATGTCCATGACTTCGCCACCATTTTAGTCAATCAAATGACAAATGCATTGAGGTATCTTTATGACATAAATGCAAGAAAGATCATATGCTTGGGAATAGTTCCTTTGGGATTCACCCCACGTGTGGCCTGGATTTGCAATCGGGCATCATCAGCAGGAGATGATCATGGTAAGAGTTGCGTGGATCAAGCCAATAAGTTGGTCTTAGAATACAATAAATTGCTTGCTAAGCATATCGAGGAGCTTAATAAGGAGTTCACTGATGCCCATATCGTGTTCTGTGATGTATATGAAGGACTAATGGAGATCATGAAAAAGGGAAATCTTTATGGTATGTTTTATTTTTCACAATTCGTATAAATTTTATCTTAAAAATGAACCATATAGGTTAGAGATGCAAAGTTCCAATGACTAGAAAATAGATCTTGAGTTGTCGGGAAGCAGAATCCAGCCATGTCACTTAAGTTATGAGTTCATGCGTCTTTAGCTTTGGAGGCCACTAACCAATGGTTTTGATTTTGAAGGCGGCAAAATTAAGCAAATAAATCAGTGAAATAAAGAGAGAAATTATAAACCCTATTGATGACACAATTTAACATTTTGTTATTTGATTGTTGTGTTTTCAGAAAACAATGGTATAAGATAATGCATTTGAAATTTTCTGACTTGTTAATTGACCTACTCTTGTTGTATACTGCGCCTATGGCAGCATCTGTCCTTCGCAGATTAATTGAAAAGCAATGCATTGATTTCATTTTTCTTTTTTGACCAACATGCATTAATTTCATTTTACTCTTGATGTTTAATGTCTTGTCTCAAGCATTTGAAGATTCGATATCATTGTCAGAGCCTATAAGCCTTATTATGCATTTCCTAAATGTGAGAAATTAACAATACTCCGGTACAATGTTCAGGATTTGAATTTAAATCCAGGTAGATGAATAGTGAATCTTCCACAAAGTCAACCATTTTTGTTTTTAATACATAGATATATTGATGATCATAAATTTCTCTATCGATGTACAGGTTTTGATGACACAAAAAGTGCATGTTGTGGGCTTGGTTTGTACAATGCTACAGTTGGCTGCATCTCCATGGACACAGCCTGTGATCAAGCTTCAAGCCATGTTTGGTGGGACTTACTCAACCCCACTTACGCAGTGAACTCCATTCTAGCTAATGCAGCCTGGTCTGGCCATCCCTTCTCTGGCCTTTGCCACCCTCTCACCATCCATGAACTAGTCACCAAAGCCTAAGCACCTTGCTTGAGAAAAATCAGAGCTTATTCATTTCCTTTTTCCTAATGTAAATGTAAATTTTGTACAATTAGCTCTTATCCCCCCGCCCCACTTTAAATAACATTAAAACTTCTGTTGCAGTTTGTTACGTGTATGTAGCTTTTATGTTGCTAAACTTGCTTTCCTTGCTTCACTTTCAAATATAACTTGCAAATTAGTAAATGTCTTGCAGAAAAGATTTTATTATTTGGAGTTTAACCTGTCTTGAAAAGCTCGAGTCCAAATGTCCAATCTCAGGTAAAATAATCTCAAAAGGGTGTATATTTTGAAAAGTGTGGCTTGGCATGATGAATATTAAAATAGCCTGTAGGACATATCACAGTGCAGAACCTTGTCTTTGTTCCCCATCACTGCATTAAAGTATGAATTAAGAATTTCAAGTTGGGGCTTTGGCTTATTGTTGGTCTTTAGTAATAGCAAATCATAACAAGGGTGGAATGCTATATTTGCCTTTTCACTTTTAAGCAACAGTGTGAATGCACATTAACTGATTAGTTTAGCTAATTTCAGCTTCGTGTTTCTCTTCGGTATTGATTAGTTTAGTTGAGTAAAACCCTAAATTGCAGAGCTCATAGCTCAACATTTTCCATGGCTGCTCAAATTTACCATCTCCAATCTACCTTTTTACCTTCACTATCCGCCAAAAACCGAAGCCCAGAATTTAAACCCTATTCTTTCACGATCTCAGCCTTCAAATCCGGGATCTCATCCATTGCCGGCCGAAAGCTACGAGCAGCCGTGATTGGTGGCGGCCCCGCCGGTTCATCTGCCGCTGAGGCCCTAGCGGCCGGCGGCATTGAGACCTTCCTCTTCGAGCGCAACCCGCCAACAGTTGCCAAGCCATGTGGTGGCGCCATCCCGCTCTGCATGCTCGAGGAGTTCAACATCCCGCTCGAGCTCATTGATCGCCAGGTCAATCGCGTGAAGATCTTCTCCCCTTCCAACATCGCCGTCGATTTCGGCAAAACGCTCAAGCCTTACGAGTTCATCGCCATGCTCCGCCGCGAGGTTCTCGATTCGTTCCTCCGGTCACGAGCACAATCTGCCGGCGCTAATCTCATAGCCGGCCTCGTCACGAATCTCGTGGTCCCGACCTCGCCGATCTCACCCTACATCGTTCACTACACCGCCAAGAACAACTCCCGGGGCACTATTGCCGTCGACGTCGTGATCGGTGCAGACGGCGCTAACAGCCGAGTCGCCAAATCAATCGACGCCGGTAGCTACACTTGCGCCATCGCCTTCCAGGAGAGAATCAAATTACCAGATGAGAAAATGGCATATTACGAAAATCTCGCCGAGATGTACGTTGGCAGCGATGTCTCGCCAGACTTCTACGCATGGGTTTTCCCGAAATGCGACCACGTGGCAGTGGGCACTGGTACTGTGTGCCTCAAACATGACATTAGGTTATACCAAAAAGGAATCCGAGAAAGAGTCAAGCCGAAGATCAACGGTGGAAAAGTGATCAAAGTGGAGGCCCACCCGATACCCGAACACCCTCGTCCGGTTCGGGTCAGAGGACGCGTGGCGCTCGTAGGTGACGCGGCCGGGTACGTAACGAAGTGTTCAGGGGAAGGAATATACTTTGCCGCGAAGTCAGGAAGGATGTGTGGAAACGCTGTCGTAAAGGCATCCGAAGGTGGGATGAAGATGATTGACGAGAGTGATTTGAGGAGGGAGTACTTGAAGGAGTGGGATGCGAAGTATATAAGCACTTTTAGGTTTCTGGATTTGCTTCAGAGGGTATTTTACGGTAGTAACGCGTGCAGGGAGGCTCTGGTGGAGCTGTGTGGGGATGAGTACGTGCAACGCATGTCGTTTGAGAGCTACTTGTATAAGAAGCTGGCAGATGGGGATAGGTTGGAGGATGTAAAGATGGTGGCCAACACTATTGGGAGCTTGATGAGAAGTAAGATTCTGGGAAAAGAGATGCAGAAATTGGTAATATAGAGAATTTTTTCTTAACCTCGGTGCATTTTTTTGCAGTCTAAGTTATTTTGGGGTCGAGACCTTTTTTTTTTTTAATTTTAAATTATTTCAAGTCCTACAATTTCCTGCAATGTTACTGTGTTGTTTGTTGGCCGTTTAATTGGGAGAGAATGATAAATAAGAACCTTGCAAAAATTTTAATATTGAAATATGATAAAAAGAATACTGAAATTTGAGAACATTAATATTCTTATAAAGTTTTTATTTATCATTCTCCTTTTAATTGGGCTTATGAGTAATTTACACTGAACAAGGCAATGCACTATATCGTTATAAACGCCGTGCGTTAAGATTACAGTAAAATCAGCTTCAGGGTGATGGATTAGCGTTTGAAGTGTCTAATGTATCCTTTTCTAACATGGCTTGTCATGCTTTGCTTTATCAATTTTATTTTTCTTTTTTTCTTGGATTGTTGATTTCTATGTAAAATATGATGCATTTTGATGTCATAATGTCAAACTGTAGAGTTATGTATTTTATTATGATTTTTCAAATATCTTTGAAAAATCATTGAAAATACAAATAGTCTCCTGTTTTGAGACTATAAAATATCAGAATATATCTTCTTTTATATAAAAGTTATTGATCTAAAAGAAAGGCAAAAACAATAGAAAGACGGTATTATAAAGAATATTAGAGAAAAAATATATTGGAAGCTTGTTGGCGGCGGAAACCCGTGAAGACCTAGCAGGCTCTACACTGTGGTGAGTTTCTCATCTTCCTTTTCTGCTATTCTGGGTGCCTCGCTTCTTAGTCTGCTCATGTAGTTTCTTACTACTATGTCTTCTTGATTTAGATATATTGTTCTTCTCTCTCCTCTTAACTTGAAATACTGTGCGTGTCTGTGGGGTTTTCATATTTCTGGTATATAATCTTGTTGATTTCGCTGATCAAGCTTGCCTTTTGTCTAGGTAGAGTATAGATTGTTTAGTTTTCTGGATAAATTCCAAGAAGATGATTTCATTGTTTAATCAAGAGTGTCAATATGGGAATGTAAATTAACAGAGCAAGAGAAATTATATTGCTAGTATTTTTGTGCACTATTATGTAATGTTTGGTGGATGGAAAAGTGTTTTCTGAAAAGAAAATAAGAAGTGTACTTATCCTTTTTTTTTTGTGGATCTATTTGGGAAGTAAGAAATCCCCTTGACATCTCTACATAGAATTCTCAATGAAAAAACACAGATAAAATGCTGATCTTTGAATAGAAAAAAGAGTGGATCCACAAGTCCCTAATGAATTGGCTTAGCTTATTTGAAAAAAGTCTTATTCTTTCGAAGATCTATCTTGTGTTTGATATTACGTGGTTCCACTTTGGAAGAACTCTGAATCATTCTCTGTAATCCCATCCTCTTCATCATAAATAATAATTTGCTTGCCCCGAAATGACTAGGTTCAACAAGGAAACCTCAATTCATTGGCCTTTTAATACAATCAAATAGAAGGCTCCAATAGTGCCATATTCTAGGAGTTCTCATGCCATGTAATTGAATAAAGGAAGAACATAAATCATCAATTTTTATAATTTCATGAAGTTGTACTTTTGGTCTTTATAATTTTTTTATAGTGTTTTCAATTCTTATAATTTCAAAAATATTGGGTGAAGTTTGTTTTATAGGTCTTTATAATTTCAGTTTTTCAGTATTTTTAGCTCTTATAAGCACTGAAAATATTGGAAAAAAATTATAAGGATTAAAAGTAAAATTCGATGAGACCATAGGGATGAAAAATTATGTTTTTCTTGAATAAATCCTTCTTTATTTGTTCTGAGTTGATGATTTTTTCCTCTTCTTCAAACTCCGATTCACATTTCCTATTTTCTTTTTAAAAAAACAATTTTATGTGTAATAAACATGCAATTATTGTTTAACCGGATGGCTCTGCATGTACGGGCGTAAATAGGCGAGTGTCTTGGTGTGTTTTTTTAACAATATATTGTTGCTTTGCTGAAGTTGTAGAGTAGCAATTGCATGGGGAAAAGTTTTACCAAGGGAAGCTGAATTATTTAGCGAGATAGGTAAAAATCTTGTTAGTTTGGATGCAACTTGTTGCTGATTCATTAATCTTACAACATCTTTTGTTTTCTAGATTTTTTTCCGTATAAGCTATAAATCCTTGAATATTTTCTTTTTTGGTGCATGAATTGTTTTTCATGTCTGCAAACTCAATTTAGCAAGTATATTTGTTGATGATATGATGTTCGCTTGGTATATATGAGAATCTTCTTTTTTATGATAGATGTATGAGAATTCCTAAAATTCAAGCTTTGAATCTAAAAAATGAATAAAAACTAGTTATTTTTATATGACACTGCAGTGGTAACATTACTTATTATTTGCATGTTTGACTTTAGAATAAAATTTCTGACTTAATTGATACCACATACATGCGGTTCTTCCTTTGTTACAAGCACAAGAAAATATAATCTCGTCTTTTGTTGGGGCAAAAAAAAAAAAAAAAAAAACCCAACTACCTAATATTTTGTATACTACATATTGAATTTGTTAGGGAATTATGCCTTTGAGTTCATATCGCCTTACATGCAGACTTTATGTATTAAGAGTTTTATTTTTAAACAAAGGAGAATATAGTAGTAGATTCCTATACTTATGTTGTGTTTTTTGAGTTCTTATAGTTTTATTTCATTGTTTGTAATTTCTTTAGTTTGATCCGTTTATAATGTTAGTTCTTATCGTTTTAAAAATTCATGTAATGTGTGTGTGTGTGTGTGTTTTTTTTTTTTCTTTTTTTACGGAAACTTTATGCGGCTGCTGTAGTATATATTTTTCTGTTAAAACAAGAGATAGAATTTTAAACAATTATAGAAGACAAGGCCGTTCAAATCATATTTAAACAATCTAAATCTAACTATTATTTCTGTAATATATATATATATATATATATCACTTCTATATTGTTGTTGTAAAGCAGCAGACAACGAGATCCCTTCACCATGTTTCAATCAATAAATCAAGGAATGATGTTTCAGTCATTTTTAATTTCATTTGATAAGATGAACATGTGTTTTGGTACACGTATTTATAATGTTTATAGTTCTACCTGAATTCAATTTTTTTTTTTGGCCGAACAATTATACCTGAATTCAGATAGAACCAAGTGTGTATGTTGTGGGGTATGTGTGTGTGGGTCTAGTGTTTATAGCCAAATCAATTCATCTAGGACAATTTTTAAGTATTCAGATCTATATTCTTTATAACCCAAATTCAGCCAGGACATTTTTTTTTAATCTTTATACGTAAAGCCATGTGTTTTGTTACACGTAAAATTCTATGATGTTTATAACATGCTTCATAGATAGTTTAATTTATTAATTATTAGTGGTGGATGCGTGTCTAAATTAAAGAGGTTATGACTAGTAGTACATAGGAATGTGTTCACGTGTCTGAGAAAATTATCAGACTCAATAATATTTATTGTACTAGATATATGTAGTGTGTGTGTATATCAGTATATATATATATATTACACTTCTTTCAGTTCCTATTATAAAATAACTCTAATTAACTATTTCGCTAGAATTAATAAGATGTGATTAAATTATTAATTTTATTTAAAAATAAAATAATTTTTTTATTTTACTCATATTTAATTGAAAATTTTTCAAATTGCATTGTATTATATTTTCTTTCATAGTTAATGATATGAAATAGGAATAATATCAGAAAACCTTAATTAATACATCATCAAGTCATTTATAATAACTAATAATATAAGGACCACCCATCTCTTGTAAAAGGCATCTTAAAATAAGAACTAAATACTGCATATAATGTCTGGTAGATAGAAAAATATTTTTTAGTGAAGAAAATGAGAAATGCAACTATCTCATTTTCTTTTTAGGTATTTTTTTATTTTCTTTAATTTTTAGAAAATGCTTTTGTATATACTGAATATGTAATAAGTTTATTGATTTTTCTTCTTTGCCAACAAAAGCTAAACTTTAGATATTATAGCACCTCCGAACCAATTTATGAGAAACACCTTATTGTTAAATAAAGTCGGAGGTGTTATTATTCATTAGTCATTAACACCCACTATATACTCCCTCTTATCCTTAATTAATACATAATATAATGTATAAAGTTAGAGTAATTAATTTTATTCTTAATCTTACCCTTGTTTATTTTATGGTTTGAATTCTCTAAACAATAATTTATTACAATTATTAATTGCAAAGAACGATAAAATTTTAAAAGTATATATATAATTTTTTAATAATTTTTAAATAATAACTAACATTTTTTCATAAATTCAAAATTAATTAACTTTAACCTATATAAAAGGAATATTTATCAACGATATTAATACATAAGCTTCATTACTATATTTTGGGACATAAATTTATAGCAAGTGGCATCAATTAACACTTTGAGAAGACATCAAATATAAATTAAACTTGTTCTCTGGAGGCATTGACAATCCTAACAAATGAATACTAAGAAGCATTCAAGAAGATCAATATTTTTGGTGTAGGGAATCCATTCTTCAACTTCTGCACAATAATAATGCACCAAGTAGCTAGTAGCTAGTAGCTAGCAACGTAGTTCATCATCAATGGTTAATTGATTAATTAGATCACTCCAGACCTTTATGTATAAGATCCAACTCTTTAGCAAACCTATCCATGCATTCAAGCGGCAAGCACATAGGTATAACTCTTCCTTCTTCTCCCTTACTGTTTCTAAATCCAACATAGAAACCTAGTCCTGAAAATGTCCCAAGTCCACTCATTGCAACACCACCATACACTGCCTTGCCCCAACCAAAATCAACGTCTTTAAATCCAAGACGTGACAGATCCGATACCATAAACGATGATCTTACTGTCGTGAAGCTTCGTCGTCCTCTTACCACCATAAGATCAGCCACAGAGTGAAAATACTCATCATTCACTTCATCTTTCGCTTTCATCCCTACCTCCAACGCAAACCCTAATGGACTCTTACAGAGCTTCCCGATAGTGGAAATTGCAGTTGGATACACGAAGGCATTCCCATAGTAACCTTCTGGTAATGGAGGGTTGAATCTGTTATTACGTCCCGAACGTGCGTTGGTGATAAGCATGACACGAACTTCTTTGAGGGGGTCAAGTTGTAAGGCTTTTGTATGGCAACACCAAAGGCATGTCGTGACGACGTCATATGAGGTGGAGAGAGATAGGTGGTCGGGGAGTATATTAAATCTAATATCTCAATTCATATATGATCTAATAAGATAGAATAAAGTGACATGTGTGTATCTGAAGAATCCATTAATCGCTTAAGATAGCTCGATTTCCTCGAGTGTGGACAAATGCATAACCCACTGTACCCTAAAGTCTTCACAGAGTGCAGAGATAATAGAGTAGAAAAAAATGTATCGTGTGTGTAGTGGTTATTGACTGATCAACTTATAAAGATCAGATCAATAATCACTTTATTAAATAATTATATTTCATTATTTTTGATTCAGTCAGTTAAGAGATAAAAAATAACTGACGGCTACTGAGTTATGAGTTGGGCCTCTATCCATTGGGCTCACTTGTGTAATTCATCTATCACGGTCCACACAAGATTATAATGACCAATCTGCTTAAGCTTATTAATTAATGTTAATCCATAAATAAAATTCCAATAGAGTAACCTACGGAGGGAAGAAACCTCAGTGGGTCTGAAGAAGAAAGAGTGATGGACCATGTCTATGATAGAAAGGGGGTTGTTGCCAACCATTTCACGATACTCATGATGAGTGCATGTAATGTTTGGTAAGTCTCTTACGTTTAAAAGCTCTCCATGCCATACAGGTAGAATTGAAGGTTCAATTGCTCCGTTGGCTATTTCGGCCATGGCTTTCATGAATTGGACAATACCAGGTCCATCACTCATACTGTGATTCATGTGAAGAGCTAAGATTTTTTTTTTTAAACTAGTAAAGGGGAAAGATGCATTAAATGGAAAGAGAACAAAGTTTAAGCTATAAGCCAAAAGCAAAGGCAACAATACAAAAAGAAACAAAATAACATCTAGCTGATCCCCTCTTGATTATGAATAGAAAAGAACTGTTGTGAGGTAGTTTGAAACGAGCATAAATTTTTAAAGAGTATTGATGAAAGAGGGAGTGAAGGTTCACGAATCCAACCCAAAGGTTCCACTCCTTTAGAAGCAGAGGCAGCAAGATAATTCACAATAAGATTCCCTAATCGTCTAACCGGAGAAAAGCATAGCAAAGGAAAAGATTCGGTACACTGTATTAGATCATATAACAGCCCATGAAACAATCAATTACAACTATCATAGCATTTAGATGATAAGGCTATAAAAAGATCTTGGTGGTCAAACCCCAAAACTATAGATTGATAAATTTCAACCTGAAGTAAAGAAAGAGCTTTCTAACAGGCACGTAGTTCAAACATAAACCCAGATGAAGCAATGACACTTTCACACCAGCCCTTGATGAAATTGCATGAATGATCTCTCCACACTATGCCTATACCAGCCTGGCTAGAAGTTAGAAATGAGCCATCACAATTTACTTTAAGTACATTCAGTGAAGGGGGCATCCATATTCTAGACATAGGTTCAATAGCAAGTTCTTCCTTAAATTTTACTTTTCAAAATTCAGAGATAGCAGCATTAGTAATTGATACTACTGAGAAAGGATCAACAATAGCCCTAAAAATGATTGAGGCTGATTTCAACTTCCAAATATTCCAGCATAAGTTGGCAATATACAGTTTGCCAAAATCATCAATTAAAGAGTCATGGAGGAAAAACTTACAGCACCAACAATCAAAAGATGTAATATGAGTAGCATCAATCTTCAAGGTCAAAAACAACCAAACCAAGCTTGCTTGGCCCAATTACAGAGAAGAAGCATATGCTTAACAGTTTCAAGATGTGAATGACATATGGGGCATAGCAGATCAATTGTATATTTCCTGTTATAGAGTGCATGTTTGGTGGCAAGAGAGTTATTCAAAGCTCTCCAAAGAAAATGTTTGATTTTTGGTTGAAGCTTGAGCTGCCAAATACATTTCCAGAGATCAATAGAGATAACTGATGAGGTACTAGGAGCTATGCAAAGAGCTAAGATGGAACCACCACACTTGAGACGTGTTACCTACGTACAATATAATTGATGGGATAGGTATGCTCTTTAGAGTTTTTATGTTATAAACCTATAAAGTTCTTGTGGAATTTAGAGAGAAGAAAAAGGGTTGGAGAAAATAATGATGAAGTTGAATTTTATGCATCAGTACGAAGAAGATCACTGTGAGGGAGAGAAAAAGATTAAGAATAATAGAAGCTAAGTCTACAAACAAAAGCTAGAGAGGATCTTATAAGAATTTTCTATAAGGATTTAATTAGCCATGGATATTGCACTTTCAAATTTTTGATGATTTTTTCCTAAATTTTATGAGAATTTTAAGGAATTCTTTTGCAATTTTTTTTTTGAGTGAGTAGTGGATACTGAAGGAACAATTGTGTTTCATTTCCAATTAAAATCAGTGTTAGTGCTAACAATTATAACTATTTTTATTTGAAGTTCAATTATTTTATCATAAACAAGATATTAGCCATTGGCAAAAAAAGTTAAGATGCATTTTTACCCCTAAACTTTTTCTCAAAGACCAATTTTTCTCTTGTACTAATAAGTGAAACAATATTACCTCTAAATTTTTTTTTTAGGAGCGCTAGACATTTTGTAGAAAGTTTTTTTTTGCTATTAAAAAAAATAAGTTGAAGGTAAAATTGTTCCACTTATGAGTACATGGCAAAATTGTTCTTCGAGAAAAAGTTTAGAAATAAAAATGTATCTTAATCCTTGATAAAAAAATGTATATCAAAAACTCAAACAATCTATCAAACAGTCTAGCAAAATTCCTATAGTGAGAGGAGCCTAGCTACACATTGTATTAATCGGTTATGGTACTTATCAAGTGATGAGCACCACTTGATGAACATTTGGACGGTCCAAATTTTTAACTTTTTTATTTGTATTATAAAAAATTATAAAATTTTAATAAATCAATTTTATTATCAACTTGGAGTCTTGGACAATGAAGATTTGATCAAGATAGTTCAATTTAATATTAATCTTTTTTAAATTTTTTTTATAAATTGACTATCTAGATATACTTTGGACAGATTGGATCCAGAGTACATATATAAATAGTCAATTTTAAAAAATTAATATTAAATTATATCATTCAAATTAAATTTGTATTGTCCATATTGATGATGAAATAGATTTATTAAAATTTTATCTTTTTTATTTTAATAAGTATAAAATAAAATTGATAAATGTAGACTAAACCCTAAACCTATATCCAACGAAAAAACAAAAACAAAGACTCAAATAATCTTGAGTAGATGTACCTGACTTCTACTAAATGAAACTTATGAAAGGCTGTCCTTTTAGCCCTTGCTTAATTTTAGACTCAAACATTATTAACATAAGGTTTTGAAAAAAAGAACATAATATAAATCGTATAAATTAATGTGCTCGTTCCTAACTAAGGTTCGCGTACCATATTGCATTGATGTTTTGTATAGCAGTCACTAAGCTAGATTAAAAATAGCGAGACATGTAGTTATATCTTTCTCTATTAATACACACATATTTTAAACTAACTGTCAAATGTTGTCTTCTAGAACTGATCAAATGTTAGACATGAAAGACAATATTTGTCGGTTATATCTAAATAACTATTAAGTAAAGTCATCCTTGGGCCTTCAATATATGACACTACTTTATTTGACAGTTAATATCAAATAAATGAGGTCAAAAATAACAGTCAAGTAAAGGGTTTTTTATGGTAGTGACAATTACCTTTTAAGTATGGAGTGTCGATTATTTTACAAACTAATTACAAGAAAAATATGAGTGCAAAAGGTACCTGAATAAGCACGAGAGGACAGTGAAGGTTTCCATCAGAACCAAGAGGAGAGTAAAGCAGACCTTCAAAGCATGGAAATGGAGGTTGAAGATCATCACCAAACTGTTGAAGAGCGACGTCAGCATCAGCCTCAATGAACATGACACCTTCTTCGTTACATTCCACCATAAGTTTGCGACCTTCACCTTCCCTCAGTCTTCCTGCGAAAGGATAGTAAAACAGAAGTGTTTGAGCCAACGCATCTCTGATCACTTTGACTGGATCTTTTCCTGCCATGGAAAGCTGAAAACGATACAATTGTACGATTGGAGTTTGGACAGGTAAGCCATCTTGGTCATCTAAGTCAGATAAAAGCTTCATGCCATGAGGAGTAGGCTTTGCCGGAGATATTAGCTCTGGTTGGCGCCTCCTCAACGTAAAGACAGGATCTGAAAGACAGTGCAGTGCCATTATTATATTGTGTGTTATCTGAAATGACAATGGAAGAGAAACACGATAGAGAGTAGATTGAGAGGTGTGGTGGAGCCTTTTATTTGAAGCTCTCATATTTACCGATGTACATCATCATCTTCTTTTGACATGTGTTGGTTAAGGTAAATTGGAAAATAATAAAGACACTAAAGACTCACATGAGATAATAGATAAAAGTTAAAATATTTTTATTTTTTTAAAATTTTCAAGGAATTAAAAAAGTTATAAATTAATGATGTTTCCAAAATTTGTATAGATATGATCTATCGATTAAAGTTACCACTCATACTTTATATAATGATGCATTCGAAACATCATTGTCATATTTTCTCAAAAAATATGATAAAATATAGTATTAGTTACTACATTGATCCTATTAATAACAACTTATATAAACAAACACTACTAACTGACATTACTTCTTGTAGAGAGGGTTATAGTTGGTTGGGTTTGATCAAACACCAAAACGGTGATTTTTTTACAGCACATTTATGTGAGAAAACATCCAAAATTTTGTGAGGATATCATTTCTTACAGAATTTCTCATACCAGAAATTTTGTCACTAAAACATCAAATGAAAAAAAAAATATTTCACAAAAACAAAACATTAAGAACCATTTTTCATGCCGTTATTTGTAGGAAGATCTCACAATCTTTGAAACCGCGAGAGATTCTAACATAATGATTTTGAGAGAAGTTATTTCAATGTAAATCTAAGATAAAATATAGTATTAGTTACTTCTTGTACATAAACGGTATGAGAATTTCTCGTACATAAACGGTATGAGAATTTCTCTCATATTGTTATGCTATGAGAATTTTCTATAACCATGCTCTGTGAAAAATTCTCACGTACAACACATGTATTGTGAGAGAAATTTGTTAGTTTCTCATAATGATGTATCATAAAAAAAGTACAAACTAATGCCATGTCACTTGCCACCTTGCTCCATGTTAGTTGCCACATATGCATTAGTTAATCTCACATCACATAACACCTTATGCCATATCAAGCACCACTTGTGCATCTAACTCATGCCACATCACCTACCCCACTTAGCGCCATGTCACTCACCATGTGTGGGCTATCGCATACCATATCATCTGCCACATTACCACCTCATGCCACACGTCACTTGCCACCTCACGCTATGTCACCTTCATCATGCCATATCATTTATTTATTACAAAATTTGTCAAAATCAAAACTTAAACCTTTAATTATCTTTCACCTTCCAAGTCTTTGTGTCTTCCTTCTTTACTAGTTGAATTAAAACACACCTGCAATTATTATATGTGAAATTAAATATATATTAACTTTATATATATATATATATATTAGATAATATATTACTAAAAGGATATACATATATTATATTTTATTTTAATTAATAATATAATATGACTATTTATATTATATTTTTAATAAAATATTATTTTTATCAACAAATACTATTTTTGTTAGAAAAATGAACTTAAAAAAATTTAAATATTAAATAATTTCTTATAAACATTTTAACCAATTTAAAAATAAACCAATTTATAAAGTTTATTTTTAAATTGAAGTAATTAAATATATAATTTATTTATAATATGTATTATATTAGTTTATGTTAGGGACCAAAACAATGTTTATGTTAAATATCTTTTACCTTTATTTCCCCAAATTTTTCTCAAAAACTAATAAATGAATGATTAAATTTTTATCTTCTCCCAAAATGATTAAATGTTTTCCTTCCTTTCTTAAAAATAAATTTTACCTATAATTTTTCAATTATCTTAAAATTTATTTTAATAAAAAAATTAATTTTAATCATAAATTTTGTTAATAGTCATTTTGAACAATTTTTAACTTTTAATGAATACCAATAGCTCACAATGCAAAATAATTATAAGGATATCATATGTGATCAATCAATCTAAATAACTTCTAATCATTACCTACCTCAAAATAATAAGCTGAAAAAATCCGGGCCAAGCCTAAATAGCTGAATTCTTTTTTTTATTAATAAAATTCAAATCTTAATTTTTTTAAGATATAAATTGAAATTGGTTCAGCTTGAAAGCACTAGGTGTTGGGGCCAAGGTTAGCTATATGGCCTTTTTTTTTTTTTAATAAAGTTAATGAGTATCCATTCATTATTATTTACTTAAGGATATCAAGAGCTCCTAGAGAAAAAATTTCTTAGTATTTTTATACACTATTGTAAAAAGAATATATACTTAAATAACTTCTTCAAACCTATTATTGATGAGAATTTCTCACATTTAATAATATAGTAAGAAATTATTCACAATAATAATTTTTCACGGATAAGAACTTGAGAGAAATTCTCTTAACATATAAATTTTGAGAAAATTTTATATTTACTTTATTTTATTATAAAATATTTCTATGCTTAAAAATGTAGATAAAAATATTTATGGTTTGATCTTAAACAAAATCAATATTATCTGAATATTTTTAATTACTTAGTAATAAAATTCATATAAAATAAAAAAAATACACAATTAAATACATTTTTATAAATCTAATTTTTTAGTTAATTAATACTATTTAATAAAATTATTTAAAAAATAAATATCTACTTAAATAACTTTCTCACAACGATTATCAATGAAAATTTCTCACCACTAATAAACTGTGAGAAATATTTAAGATAATAATTTCTTACAGATACAAATTTGAAAAAGGTTCTCTTAACATATTATCTATGAGAAATACTTAAAATAAATAACTTGAAAAGTTTTCTCGCAGATAATGTGTCAAATGAAGTTCTCATCATTAAGCTGATCATGATAAATGTTTGCTCAAAAGACTTTCTCATGGAAACTATTTAAAAAGAATTTCTCATAGTGTAAAATCTATGAGAATTACTTATGAGCACAAATTTCATGAGAAATTCTCATAGATAAAAAGCGTAGGAACTCTATCATTTAAAAATGTTTATTACGAGCACAAATTTAATGAGAATTTCTTTTACATATATTTTTCATAAGAAGTTGTTTTTATTATGTTTTGATAATATTTTTTTTTCTCACGATTGCCAACTGTGAAAAAGTTGCCTCCAAATTGGCACCATAATGCGCTATAATTTTTGCAAATTTTCTCACGCACAGATAATTTTTTCATATCATAGCTGTGAGAAAATAATGTGAGAAATCATGCATAAACTGATTTTTTGTGTAGGAACTTGACAAGAAATTCTCATGTTTCAATTGATGTGAGAAATTTTCTTAAAGAAAAGACTGTTTTCTTGTAATGAAATTGGAGAATGATAAAGATACAGAGACTTACATGAGAAATTAGAGATATGTTAAAAGATTGTTAATTCTTTTTTAAATTTTCAATGAATAAAAAAGTTATAATTAACGACTACTTATGGTTTCCAAAAGTAGCATAGATATGATCTATCGATTAAAGTTATCACTCATGCTTTATAATAATGAATTCGAAACATCATTGTCATATTTTTTTTTAAATATGTCATGTTATTTTTTTTTCTTAAAAAAATGTAGTAGTAGTTACTACAATAATCCTATTAATAACAACTTATAGTATAAATAAACACTACTAACCGAAATTACTTCTCGTGGATAGGGTTAGAATTGTTTGGGTTTGATATATAAAAGTACTATTTTATATTAGTTTTACTTTATTTGTGAAAAATGTATTACGTACTCTTAAATATTATTTTCTCAAAGCATATATGTTGTTTTAATTTTATGGATATAAATTAATTAGATGTATGTGATAGGGCAAGCAATAGCTCCACCTTCCAAATTTTATCGGACGTACTTTCCAACTCCACGTTCCATCACAATCATGTTATTAAGATTATCAAACCCAAGAGGTTGAATAGACATGTGAATTTAATTCCTAAATTCGCAGTATGAAATGGCAAGTCTTAGTTTTTTTTATTACTCATAGATATTCTTTTATTAAAAACTAATTTTATTTGAGACATATTCAGGTGTCAAATCTTCGGGCACTTTTTCAAATAAAAATTCAAACTTTAATTCACTACACTGTGATTGTCTAATTTTTTTAGTTAAATCTAACTCCATTGATTAAGTTTTGGTCTCAAATGGCCTTTCAAAAATTCAAGTAACCTAAGTCTTAATCCTTTCTTTGTAAATGTGAACATTCACAAAAGCAGTGCTCAAGTTCAATGACGAACATGCATGCATACTGTCGCATTTTAGCCCTTGAGTTTGGAATGCCATTCAAGTTCTTCAATGGGAAAATTTCAGCCGAGACTCATTGATCAAACATAATAAAAAGGAAAGCCCTGATGTCTGAAATTTCATTGCGAACCAAAGGAAGTTAAATGTAATTATGTTGAGAGAAATGACCAAATTAACACTCTTTTTAAATTTTTTAAAAAATGCTTCTTCAGTTAAAAAATGGACAAATTTCACAATCATGAGAGCATTGTTGAAATCTCTGAGATGGCAGGGAGCAATTGGAGGTTTTGTGGAGGAAATGGAGGAGAGAAGATAGTGAGAGAACGGGTTTAGGAAAGAAGAGTTTGACAATAAAGGTCTTGGAGAGTGAGAAACATGTATCCTAATTCGGAGAGAACGTTGATCGGCTGCATCGAGAATTGTCTCATGGGAGAGAAAGAGGAAAGAGAGAAGGTTTTTTTTTTCCTTTAATTTATAAAAGAGGGTTAATGAACAACTATTGTAAGAAAATGAACAATTTTAGTATGGAGATTTAACAACTTTTTTTTTATCATGACAACAATATTAAGAATAAAATTAAGTAAAACTATACACACAAACAACTTCTGTAGAAAAAGTAAACACTTCAGAATGGTAATAAACAAATTAAACAATAATATTAAGAATAAAATCAAATGAAGTTATGTGCATAAACAATTCTTTTAGGAAAAAATTAAACATTTTAATATGAAAAATGAAAAATTTTAGAACTGTGAATTTACAACTTTTTGTTTTGGCCATGACAACAGCATTAAAATTAAAATCAAGTGAAATTATACATATAAACAATTTTGATAGAAAAAATAACCACCTTAATATAGTAAATGAATGATTTTGGTGTGAGAAATTTTGCAACTCTTTTTAATTTACGTGATTAATTTGCAAAGGTGTACACAAGTTATTTATTTTCCAATTCAAGCTGTTCATTTTCCCTCCCTTAAAATGAAGTTGTTTATTGTCCATATTGAAGTGTTTACTTTTTCTGTAGAAGTTGCTTATATATGTAGCTTCATTTCACTTTATTTTTAGTGATCATGTTGGAAAGAGTTATAAATTGTCTATAAGTCATTTATTGCCCATATTGAAGTGATTACTTTTTCTATAGGAATTATTTGTATGCGAGCTTAACTTGATTTTATTCTTAATATTGTTATTATGGTGAATGAAGTTGTAAATTCTTCATACTAAAATTATACATTAACCCTCTTTTAAATTAAAAAAAAAAAAACCTTCCCCCCTTCTCCCTTCTCTCTCCTATGAAACTATCCTTGACGCAGCTGATGTTCTCTCCAATTCAGGCTACATGTCCATGTCTTTCACTCTCTAGGCTCTTTACCCAACTCTTTCCCAAATTCTCTCACCATCTTTTCTCCCCCATTTCCTCCACAAAACCTACAATTGCTCCTCGCCAGCTCGGATATTCTAATGATGTTGCCTCTTGATCGTGAAATTTGGCCATTTCTAACTAAATCTTTTTTAAAAAAATAAATTAAAAGAAAATTTATTTTATCATTTCTCTCAACATTTTAATTTCATTTCACTCTCCTTATTTATAGTGAAGTTTCAAAATCTAAGGGCTTTCCTTTATTCAAGGGTCATAAATGGCATTTCAAAAATTTACGGGGATAAAAGTGTCAATTAGGTTTGAACTTTAAAGGCTATCTAGGTGTCATTGTCCCCTTTTAATTTTAAATTCTAAATATTGTTTAAATAATAATATATAAATATTTTACTTTTAATAATATATTCCAGATCTCCTTATTAAAAAAATATAAAAAAATTTAATTGAGTTACATTGCCAAATAAATAAATTAATTGTTAACAAATTAACACCATATCTAATATTTGTTCTTATTTAATAAGATGTCTCACTTAAAAAGTTGTTAAGTGAATTATTTATCAAGGATATCTTTTGTAAAACCCTCTAGAATTAATTATCCATTAAAAAATTAAAAATAACTTATATTTTTAAATATCTAACATTAAAGAGTGCTTTATATTTTTAAAGAGAAAGGTATAAGAAAAAAAAAACAGAAATGGATGTTACCACAAGAAATTTTTTAAATGCAGGAATCCAGTTAAGCGCACCAATATAGACGCTAGCTACATGTTAATGACAAGTCTTGGTTATAGTCCTATCGTTGGAAAATATTTTTGAAAAAGAAAAAAATGATTTTAGTCTACATAATTTTAAATTAGTTAATTAAAACGTAATCCATGAATTTTGACTAATTATTATTCTATCTTTATAGTTTTGACTCAATTATAATTTAATATTTAAAGTTTAATTCGATATAATTCAGTTCTTATAGTTTAAATTATTTAAAATATTAGTTCTTATATTTTAAAAAATAAAATTATAAAAACTAAAGCTATTTTTTAAATTCATAGAGTAACATTTGAAAGCACTAAAACCATAAAGACTACTCTCTCCATTCAAAAATGTAGGACATTTTTTAAGGAATTGAATGTTTAAAAATGTAAGGCATTTTTAATCTTTCGAGGTATCATCATAGCTTTTTCTTCAAAAGTGCCCTTATTGATAATAACTTTATATTTATTATAAGGTGTTTAATAGGGGTAAATATAAAAAGATAGGGTTAATTTGAAAGTAAACAACTACTTTATTAAGGTGAAATTTGGTTAAAAGTACCTTACATTTTTAGACGGAGAGAGTAAATTATAATCAATTAGAATTTATGAACTTAGTTGCAATCTAACAAATCCATAAAAACTAAATTATACTGAATTAAAATTTAGAAATCATGTTACAATTGAATTAAAATTACTAAGGGTTAAATGATTAGTTTCCTTTTTTTTTAAATTATTCGAAGTACATTTGCTAATTCAACAGCTACATTACACTTGCAATACCTTTTCACCCTCTCTCCGTTAGCCATGTATATCAATTTCTGATGCCATTTTTCTGATTTGAATCTTTCAAGGATGGAATTGATAATTTTAGCTAAGTGTGATGATAGATAATCTGATCAACGGTTGCAGACTTAACAGGATTAGTAAATTTTGAAACTGTGGGATCGAATTCGTAATTAACTTAAATTATAGGGGCCAAATATTAATTGTCTCTAGCGGCAAAAAAAAAAAGATAGGATTTTTTGTGAGCCTATAAACCCTGTAGGTTGATAGTTAGGCGTGGAACTTCAAACGAAGTCACCGTGGTGTTGATTGATGAAGAAAAAAAATTGGCTCGAAGACTAGTACTAAACACGGAGCAGAGGCACCGGTGATTAACCAACCAGATTTGAGCTTCACTCCTTCTTACCTCCATCAATGGCAAAGCTGTGAGTGTGATGCCCAAAACGCAGAGGTTCCAGAGACTACTAGGCAGATGCGAACTTCACTGGCTTCCATCCTTCAGCAGTGGAGACATCGAAAGCCCGATTGGAATAAGAGGCTAAGCAATTATGTATCCGGCCGAACCCCTATTGCGGTGAGATTTCCACGAAATTGTTCTGGTTCAGATGAAAATGCTGTGTTTTATTGAGTAGCTTCGCTATTTTTATGAAAGGATTTTTTCGGTATTTGATGCGTACCCTACACGGACACTGGGGGCTTCGGCACGTTTTAGGTCTTCCCAGATTGTGGACTAGCAACTCCAAAACCACGTTTTGTTAGAAAAGAACGTTTTGGGTTGGTTCAATGCAACATCCTATTTTAGGAACCATTATTCTGCAATGGAAGCTATCTTAGGTTCCATAGAGACAAGAAGGACTTCAAAATTCCAAGCTCAATCTCATTTTTCTTTAACTTGATATTTCCTGAATTTTAGGCTAACTTTAAAAATTTATAACATATGATAGAAAACTTGGAATGAGCTCATTCTTGTCTTCTTTTAAAGCTAAAAGAGTCCTCAATATAGGAAAAATACTAGCTTAGACATTGACTTAGCCATTCAATACAGTTTGCTCGTTTAATTAAATTGCTCTGTTTTGCCTTTTCCAACATTCTAGACTCCTTGCCTTAAATTTGAAAATTTATATCTTGGACTAAAATTTCTTTCTCATGCTTATAAGCACCCAGGTCTAACTTTTGGGACGTTACACTCAACGCTACCTATAGTAGCTGTGTTTTTAGGGAATTTTGGTTAGGGTGATTAAGAATTCTCTGGCTGGTGTTAATTTTCGTTGTTTCACTTGTGTGGTTGGGTCTTTTACTTTGCTTCATAAAGTTGGGTCGCAGTCATTAGCATTTAGGAAAGAATCTATGGCTTCTGTGTAGCAGTTATATTTGAATGAGCTTGGCGGACAACTGTTGCATTTTGCCGTATTTTCTCCTTAAATATTCTATATCAATTATCAGCAAAATTAATCTTAGTTTCACTCAGTCTTTGTCATCTTTCTTGCCTCTGTCAAATTTGAAGGGGAGGAACCCTGTGCTCGCTTGTTTAGCAGCTATGCCTCACCAAATTCTTCAACGCCATCCTTATTCTGAATTCAATGTGTCTTCATGCTATTCCCAACCTAGGCATCCGCAGCAGTTGGTCTCTCTTCTACTTAAAGACGCATCAAATCGCCAAGCTGCTCAGCAGGTCCACTCTCATATCATAACCTCTGGGTTGCTTCTGTACCCTTTTTATTGCACCTCTTCCTGTTTGCATCTCTTCAACACTCTGATTCGCTGTTACTCTCTTGGCCTCTTTCCGGAAGAATCTGTAAAGTTTTTTATATCTTCCCAAAACTGCCATGCATTTCTCATGTATTGTTCCTTTGACAGCTACACTTATGCATTCCTCTGTCATGCCTGTGCCAATTCGAAATGCATTCACCTTGGAATCCAGATTCATTCTGTCATATTCAAAGTGGGTTTTCACTTTCACTTGTATGTACAAACTGCTTTACTGTATATGTACTCAACTTGGGGTCTCTTAATGGAAGCGGCGCAGGTGTTTGACAAAATGCCTGAAAGAAATACAGTTACTTGGAATGTTTTCATTACTGGTTTGATCAAATGGGGTGAGTTTAACCTTGCCTTGTCATTATTTCATAAAATGCCAATTCGGAGTGTTGTCTCCTGGACAATTATTATGGATGGGTTCACACGCATGAATAAGCCTACTAAAGCATTGACCATGTTTAGGGAAATGGTTGTTTGTGAGGGCATAAAACCAACTGAAGTGACTCTTCTGACCATTTTTCCTGCCATTTCAAATCTTGGGTTCATTGTGATTTGTCAATCAGTCCATGGCTATGCAGAAAAGAAAGGCTTCAATGCCTCTGATATACGCATTATGAATTCACTGATAGACTCCTATGCAAAATGTGGGTGCATAGCAAGTGCAAGCAGATTCTTTGAGGAGACATCTGCTCACAGGAAAAATTTGGTATCGTGGACATCAATGATCTCAGGTTTTGCAATGCATGGTCTGGGAAGAGAGGCTGTAGAGTATTTTGAAACCATGGAAAAGGCTGGGATGAAGCCAAATCATGTGACATTTTTGAGTGTTTTAAATGGGTGTAGTCATGGAGGATTGGTTGAGGAGGGGCTCAAGTTTTTCCATAAAATGGTTGATGATTGTCAACTTGTGCCAGATACCAAGCACTATGGCTGTCTAATAGATATGCTGGGAAGGGCAGGTAGGTTAGAAGAAGCTGAAAAGATTGCTTTACAGGTATCTCACGAGGTTGCCAATGTTGTGATTTGGCGGACACTTCTAGGGGCTTGCAATTTTCATGGAAATGTTGAAATTAGTCAGAGGGTGATGAGGAAAATACTGGAGATGGAGAGAGAATATGGTGGAGATTATATTCTTATGTCCAATATACTTGCTGGTGTTGGAAGGTTTGGTGATGCTGAGAGGTTAAGAAAAGTAATGGACATGAGAATTGCTTTTAAACTTCCTGGCTACAGTTTATTCTAAATGCTATATCATTTCTATTCAAAAAAGACTGGCAATTGCTCAATAAAAGATATTCAGAATAGGATCAAGGCATCATATTGCGGTAAAGAACATTACTATATTCCGTTTCCTTCAATTTTTTTTTTGTAACAGTCTAGATACATATCTAAAAAGGTTGTTTAGAATTGTCATTTATAACTTTTCAAATGTGTTTGTGTTCCAACTTCCAAACTTCTGTAGCTTCTGTATGAAAGACTTTTGTCTAATTTTAGGAATACAAAACTAGAAACTATTTTTGAAGTTCCCAAGTTTGAATCAAAGCTTGATAGCCTATCCAAAGAATCTCCGTGTGTCTGATGTGTATGTGACACTGATACTTGGGGCTTTGGCACAGGAGTGGTTCCTAGACTCAAGCATTCAAATATGTATTTCATTTCGAGGTCTTCCATTCCTTTCTAGGATTTTGACAAGGTTTTGCATGAAGCTAAACTTGTCATGAACCAATATTGCACAACACAATCATGGCCTTCAACAACAGCATATGCGTGTACAACAATTTACTATTTAGTTTGCAAATGTTCTTATTTAAGGCTTTTACCAAATAAAAGAAGGAACTCTGATTGTGTATCTGAAATGTGTAGTTCATCTATATCATGTTTTTCCTCGTATATGGGATATTACAGCAAGTTTTGTGATTCTTTTGCTTGCATGTGGCCCCTGTGTTGATTCCTGCCTTGCTTGCATGGAATGGGGATGGGGAAAAGCTGCCCCTCTCTATAGGGAAGAGGGAACCATGGGAATGATTGGGACAGAGTGTTGGGAGAGCCTCCTTGCCTTGGCCTAACCCCATTGTCAGTCCGTGTGTGGATAATTTTTTTCCATATATCTAGAAGTAGCTTTGAGCTGTTTCTCATTTAAAATATCTCCTTTTTTGTGCTGTTTCTTTAATTAATGCCTTCCACATTAATAAAAAATGTGTACTACTTTGGATAAATCATATATATTAATACACATGATTTTAATGCATATGATAGAGTGGGGTTTTGTTTTAACATTTAGAGCTTCAAATTTTTTTCCATTTGAAGTTCTAATTTTTGCGGTCGTTATTTTTATCTTTCTTTGAAAAGCTACAAATTAAATTATGAGTTTTGATCCCTTCATTTGATTATGTTTAATATCTAATATTTTCATTCCTATTTTCTTGTGATGTCATCCTCAGTTGAAGGACTATGGTTCAATTGCAAGTGAGAACTGCAGAGCTTCTCTATGCTTTTGTTCATCATAAACTAAAAATCACCTGAAGTAGCTGAGCTCTTGTAAAAGCCAGATGCATCGACGACTTGTCATCTTTAGTCACCAATTTATCTCAAATTCCAATATTTTACGGACACTTGGCAATCACACTTTGATATTTTCTCAACCTGGTTGCAGAAATCCTATAGTGAATGGTTTTGCCAACTACCGGTCACCCTCCTTTACTCCAGTGCGCCCACATGCACCAGATCCTAATGATCCCTCCACTTTGATGAAGGAGGATGGGGTTTCAGTTTGTTGTCAAATGTGGATTGAGAATTACCGTGAACCTGATAGGATCGTGACCAACTTGACCTCGTATCTTCGTCGGTTTGAATTGTGGGTATTGGCTTACCAGAAGGTTTGTGCTGATGAGACAGGCGCTTATCTCCCTCATAGTGCTGTGCAAAAGTCGGCTCTTGAAGACTTGTTGGCACTTAGAAATGCTGTCCTTGATAATAGGTTCAAATGGGGAGCTCGGTTGGACTTCTTTATAAAATCCCCTAGGGATAAGACTGATTATCAGTCATTGTCAAAGAGGAAGATCAAAGCAATTTTAACAACTACACAGCCAGCACCATTTCAAGATAAAATTGTTCAGGAGGTTTTGTTTATGATTTTGGAGCCAATTTATGAAGCTCGGTTTTCGCAGAAGTCATTTGCATATAGACCAGGAAGGAATGCGCACACAGTCTTGAGGGTAATTAGGAGGAATTTTGCTGGATATTTGTGGTATATGAAGGGTGATTTGAGTACCATTTTGGATGGGATGAAGGTAGGGTTAGTGATAAATGCTTTAATGAGGGATTTGAGGGATAAAAAGATTATTGATCTAGTGAAAGCAGCACTGACAACACCAGTCATCACCAATAAAGTTGAAGATGGGGAGAAAAAGAAGAAAAAGAGGAAGTACCAGAAGAAAAGGGTGCTAGCAGAAGATGAGCCCAAGCCTGATCCCTATTGGTTAGAAACTTTTTTTGGATTTGCCCCTGAGGAGGCAGAGAAAATTCCAAATTGGGGGCATTGTGGAATTCTTAGTCCTCTGTTGGCCAATATTTGCTTTGATGAGTTGGACCGCTGGATGGAAGGAAAGATTAAGGAGTTTTACCGGCCATCAAAGAGTGATGTCATTTGGAACAGTCCTGAAAGTGAAGCAGAGCAGGGAAACACATCCTGGCCAGAATTTGTGCCCACAAGTGGACCTGATAAAACCCGGAAGATAGATTTTATACGTTATGGAGGGCATATATTAATTGGTGTTCGGGGTCCAAGGGCAGATGCAGCAACATTGAGAAAGCAATTGATTGAGTTTTGTGATCAGAAGTATATGCTTAAGCTTGATAATGAGAGCCTTCCAATAGAACATATAACTAAAGGTATAATGTTTCTTGATCATGTATTATGCAGGAGGGTGGTCTATCCAACCCTTCGATACACTGCAACTGGTGGCAAGATCATAAGCGAAAAAGGTGTAGGAACCCTTTTATCAGTGACTGCAAGTTTAAAGCAATGCATTAAGCAATTTCGAAAATTGAACTTTCTGAAGGGAGATAGAGATCCTGATCCACAGCCTTGTTTTCGGATGTTTCATGCCACTCAAGCTCATACCAATGCTCAAATGAACAAGTTTTTGTCAACCATGGTTGAATGGTACAGATTTGCAGACAATCGGAAAAAAGTTGTGAACTTTTGTTCTTACATAGTACGAGGTTCTCTTGCAAAGCTGTATGCAGCAAAATACAAGCTCCGTTCACGAGCAAAAGTCTATAAGATTGGTTCTCGAAATTTGAGCCGTCCATTAAAGGAGAAAAAAGGCCAGTCTCCTGAGTATCATAATTTGCTGAGGATGGGTCTTGTTGAATCAATTGATGGCCTCCAATATACTAGGATGGCTCTTGTGCCTGAGACAGACTACACTCCATTCCCAAGTAATTGGGTACCGGACCATGAAAAGGCATTGCTAGAATATATAAAACTTGAGGATCCTAAGACTCTGGAGGAACAAAGGAGTTGCACAAAGGAACAAGGTCTTGTCTCTCCTCAGGATTACATTTCTATGCTTGTTTGGAATTACAAAAGAAATACTCTCTTGTTAGATCGGCCTTCCTTAACACTGAGTGATGAAAGCATTACAAAAAGCAATCAGCTATTGCTGGAAGGCTCCGACCAGGGCAAACATATTGACATAAGCAAAGAAGAGGAAGAAACTGATGAAAGGATTGATGAAGCACAGATGTCACAAATGGTTTTGTAATTCTGTAATTTTTATTCAGTAATCTATATCATATCTATATATTTTTTTTAAAGGCTGTTTCAAGAAATTTTGAAGTCTCAAATGGCAGAAAATTGAGTTTGTTTTGACGATATGAAGTTTTCCAACTATGTTTAGCATGGTCTGTAGATGATGGTTACCAGTGCATTTGTAAAGTTCAATTGCACTGTCTTAACTACAGCGGGCAAGCTGCATGTTGAATAATGAATATTATTGAAAATTGAGAGCGTAGAAGATTAAATCATTGTTCAAATTACCTGATCTGTGTTGGTATATAATCACGATTTGAGATACAAGTTATGATATTTGTTAGGGTAAGCTCTCTGGGAAAGCCCCAGGTTTGTTGTAGCAGTAGCAACTAGTAATCTACGTATCGGCATTTAGAGCTTGCTGAACATTTGAAGATACTCTTTCACAGCACGAGATTAATTCTTGACGTCTGCCTTAAAATTGACGAACATGTTCATTTCAAGCCAATGGCGTTGATGCTGATTTATCATATTGAATCTAGATTCAATTACACTTGCAATTACAATCACTGCTATGTTGATGATATGGTAGAATTGTGGAAGACTTTGAAATGCTGAAGAACACGAATGGTGACTGATTAGTTTTATCAGATATCTCACAGTTGATAATCTGAACATTTTAACTGTTTCTTTTTCTGATATGCATGTCCTCATCATTTTTTTTTTTGGGGGTCAAATTGTGCTCATCATATTGATTATTGAATGAGGTGGCGGGTATAGAGTTGATATTTTGTATCACCATGTTAGGATTTCATCTGTCTCATGGCATCTTGTTGGCTTGCCTGCATTCCTTTACTAGTTTAATTTCATAACTATTTTCTATGTTAACTGTTAATGAGATATGGGCGTTATTTAATGGCTGTTTGGATCGTCTTCTGTGTTTCATTGTTGTTTCCTTCCTTGTGGAATTACCTTTACCTCAGTAGAACTGAGCAATGTCTTTTTGCATCTCATGTCATTTTCTCTTTCAAATTGATGCTTGAAACAGGCTTGTGTCATTTTTTCAGTTGTTCTCTTGTTTGCTGTCTCAATTTATCACTGTTTGCTTGGTTGCTACGTCATTTAGGAATTTTTTCAAACAATTTATACTTGGGGGATTTACTTCTCCACCAGTCATATACTCCTTCCGTCTCATATTATATGACACTTTTAAAAAAATTTTTTCATCCTAAAGTATAAGACACTTTCAGTAGATTAAGATTTCATTAAATGTATCAATTTTAATATTATTATTTTTTCTCTATAATTAATTTTCATCCCTTCTTTTTTCGATATATTAAATGATAGATATTTTTAAAAATTTATGTTTTTGTTTTGAAAAAATAAGGTTGTTGAGTGTATTTAATAAAATTTATTGATATATGAGATTTTGTTTAAAAGTGTTTTATAATTTCGTACGGAAGGAGTAATTTGCTTTTAGGTTTTAATGAGAAGTTGTAGTTCTCTTTTCTTAAATAATCACCGAACTTCTTTATATGTTTCATTTCAAATTTAAGTTGGGGATAAATTTGTCATTTTCATCGAAAATCAACGTGCCAGACAAGTCCTTAAAATTACACAGTAATTATCACATTGCGCGATATTTCTCTATCATTTGCGTATTTTAGGATTATTTTTTTATTCTTTATCATTTATCATGGCTTCGAGACTTGAAATTTATTGGCGGCTAGAACTAATTTTTCCTTTCATCATTGGTCTCACAAGTGTTTGAAATCATAGTAATGAAAATAATTCAGGGTATTTCATGTGTTGAACTCTTAAAGGGGCTAACTAACCCAATTAAATTTAGTCCCGATACAATATGATGATTAAACAAAAATAAAAAATTATAAAGAGATAAGTAATAAATAGATAAATATTGCACCAAAAAAATATAAAACAATTTATCAAATCAATAGAATGTTGAGGATCAAATTTAATTTATTAGGATGACTTAGGGCTTGTTTGGCAACCTATTTTTAAAATAGTTTGAAACTTATTTGGAAATGTATCTTTTGTTACAGGTTCTAAAAAGCAAAAAAAAAAAAAAAAGTTAAAAATTGTTTTGGAGAATTAAAAAACCAGAATATTTTTTGAATGTTTTGTTACTTTTTATTCTACAAAACTAGAAAAGAGAAAAAAAATATCATACTTTCATTAATGATAATTATGTTAATAAAATACTCATTTAGTTCTATTTATAATGCAGAGAGAGAATATTAATTTTGGTCCCATTTATAGAGCATTTGACTGTTTTTATGTACATTTTTACTTTTCCACCTTAGTAAATGTTAGGAAAAATTGTTAAAAATAATTATTTTTTTCCTTATTAAGAATAGAAATGAAAATTTATTAAATCTTATGATATAATTAATAAGGTTTAAGGTTTTTCTTAATTCTGACAAAATATGCTATAAGTAAGTTATAAATAGGAGCAGATAGAGCAAATTATTCTTTCATCCTTCATTTAACCAATTTATGTATGTTTTTCAAAATAATGATTCAAACATTTTTTTCATCTTTTTTTTAAAAAATTATTTTAAAAAAATCTTTTCTACAGAATTGTTTTAATTATATATATATATATATATAAAAGAAAACAGAACCTTAACAAGCCCTAAATTTCAAGTATTTTATACTTCTTAAGTTGACTCTTTGCAATTATAGTGATCCTCAAATTAAAATTGAATTTACTTTGGTGCTATTCAAAATCTTAATCAAACCCTAAAGTTATAATATAATATCACGAATTCCTTAATATATCTTTAGTTCAAGTGTTCATACTTTTTACCTCTCATTCCGTGGGGTTTACCCATTAATTATATATTACAATGGTCAGTCACAAAATTCACATGAAGCATGAGACACATAAATATAATTTGAGACACATCTAAATATAGATATAAATAATTAATCATGAAAATCAAATCTAAAACAAAAAAAGTCTTACAAGATATCCATAGAGTCAATATCAGATAAATTACATTATTTTACCCCTAATTTGGAGTCTAGTAACATATAAAAATATAAATGAAAATTAAACCATGACTAAAATTTTAAATAATAAAAAATGAAATATAAGAGTTTTCAATATAAAGAATGGATTTTACTACACTCTGGCTCAAAATCCTTAATTATCCACTTCATATTTGCTTTCAGAAAATTATAAGGCTTGGTTTGGAGGGAAGAAAAAGTGAAACAAATATAGAGAAAAGAAAATTAGAAAAAAATCCAAAAATAGTTATTTTTTATTATTTTAAATGGTTTTCTCTTATAATTTCCCTCCTCTTTTTGGGTTTTTGTTTTTTTTTAACCTTCCAATCCAAACCAAGTGTAATAGCCCCCAAAATTGAGTTCCAAAAGGGGTGAAGTGGTGAAGATTAGAAACTTGAGAGTGATCTTAGGTGCTCTTATTTATAATATTATGCACTTCATGTTTTTCAATCCTTTTATGGTATCACAATATTATTTTTTAGATTTGATTTATTTAAAATCCTATATATTCAACGATTTAGTTCTTGATTTTAGGTTCTCTCTATTTCCTCTCCACTTAATATCTCAAGGATCAATTTTTAAATAGTTAGAATTTAATATTTAATAATTTAATTTTTTTACTTTTTAATTACAATCATGAATCTTGAATTATAGTTTAACGTTTTATAATATGTTAAATTCCAACCATTCAAGTTTTGATCCGAAAATTGAGAAATGAATTAAAAAATAAAGGAAGAGAAGCCAAGTACGCGATTTATATAACTTGACTTTATACAGTAAAATAAAGTTGGTTATTGATTTGATTTAAAGTGCCTTTTTTCCTTTCTAGATATAGTTTTCTGTCTCTGTTCTCTCTTTTTTCCTTATCCTTTTTTACTCTTATCCTTTCCAACTCCCTCGGCAATGCCCCGTTCTGTCTCTTTCTTTGTTTTTTCTTCTTTCTATTTTCACTCCCTTATCCAAATCTCCGATACAATCTTATTCTCATTTCAAATGTAGGACCCACACCCTTTTTATTTTCATGATGACATGACAAACAAGTCCCATATTATTTAAAAAATAAATTACACGAATTTGTAAGGATATACTCAAGTTTCATATGACTTGATTGTAATTAATTTATCATGTAAAATGATACAAATGATTTTGAATTTCCACTGCACGTCATTAACCAGTGGCCAGAAGCAGTTGACTGGTCAAAGTTTAAAAAATATTTGCATTAAGATATTAATGCTTTAACATTTAGAAATTAAATATCACAAATTAACAAGTAAATATTCAAGATTTATAAGTAAAAAATTTATATTTACCAGTCAATCTCTTGCAATATTAAAGTTAAACTTGTAAATTAAGATGTAATTGACTTGTAGAGTGAAATTTAACTTGTCAATATGTAAAGTTGAATGTAAATATTAACCTATTGATATTGTAAGAAGTTTAACCAGTACATGTAAGAAGTTTGAACTATAAATCTTGATGATTTACTTGTCAATGTGTGATATTTGACTCGTAAATATTAAAATATAATACTCCAATAAAAATAATTTTCAAATATGTAGTTTTTGACTGGTTTATGGCTGCTGGCTCTGGGTCAACGATTACATAATAGTCAGTTAATGCCAATCAAATAGGCGGAGTATGTTTTTTTCTGAAAAATATAAAGAAAAAGGATAAGAATTGATTTTGTGGAAAAATTCATTTTCATCCAATAATTTAGTGGAAAGGAAAAATATGAATAAATTAATTAAATAAATATAAAATATTTATAAATTTAATCACATATAATCCAACATATAAAGTGTGTATATATTTGACAAAGTCATATTATCCAAAAAGTATGAATATCACGACCCATTAATGCAATGATATTTTATGTTATGTCTTTTATATTAATTATACTTTTTTTATCAACAATTATTATAATATTTTTAACTGCTCCAAGGCATAGTATAGAAATCCGGGCCAATCCACCATAATAAATTGATAAATTGTTAAATTAGTATCTTAACTGATTTAATAGAAAGCTTTGTTTATGATCGGTTGAATCACATTTTAATGACAATTTTGACTATTAAACCTTGAATCATTACCTTGATTGATTCAATAATTGATTTAGTTTTTTAATACTTTGCTCACAGATAGCCTCTTATTAAAAGCAATCTTATTCAAAGCATAATTGGACACTATATATGAGGACCTCTTTTAGAGGAGATTTGAACCTTAATTCATTATTTTGTGAGGAGATTTAATAAAAAGCTTTGTTTATGATTGGTTGAATCACATTTTAATGACAATTTTGACTATTAAACCTTGAATCATTATCTTGATTGATTCAATAGTTGATTTAGTTTTTCAATACTTTGCTCACAGATAGCCTCTTATTGAAAGCAATCTTGTTCAAAGTATAGTTGGATACTATATATGAGGACCTCTTTTAAAGGAGATACCTTAATTCATTATTTTGTGAGGAACTAACTCCTTTTGTTAGACTAATTCCATTGGTACATTAATTATACTTTTTTGAATTACTCATAAATATTCTTTTATTAGAGGCAATCTTATTAAAGATACACTCGGGTATTAAATATGGATAGAGGATTCAAATTTTAATTTATCACATTGTGAGAGACTAATATCTTCTGATAGACCAAAGTGCTACACATTAATTATACTCTTTTGAATGCTTGGTTTGCAATTAAAATTTTATATTTACAACTGTTCAAATTCAAACTGATATTTACAATTCATTTTTAATATTTTTTAACATGTAATATTATTAAATTACTATTTTGAGATGCGAGTCTCACTTCTCCTTCTGCATTATGAAGGTTCGTAATTTTTTCTTTCCACATTCAATGGTTTTATCTTTTTTGCCTGGCGTTGATTATTCTCCAATCTCCATTATTAAAGTTAGAAAACCAGTCCCTTGTTTTAGCTGCCCCTTGTTTTTAACAAAGACAACTAATTAACCGCGGCCAACCGATTCAGTGTATCTAGTTTTTAAGATATTTCATCGATATTTTTCAAATATTTCATTTTCGAAATATTATGAACCCAATTAATTTGAGACTTACTCTGTTAAAAAATATAAAATATTTTTAATTAAATTTAACTTTTTAATAAAGTAATTATTTATCTTTAAACTAACTTTATCTTTTCATATTTATCTCTATTTAATAAAGTATTTCACCCTAAAAAAATATAAAGTAATATATTCAATAAGGACACTTTTAAAAAAACTATAATGATTATAACTTAAAAGAATTAAAATGTCTTATATTTTTTAATATCTAACCCCTCAAAAAATGGTTGGCAAAAAAAAATCCCCCCAAAAAAACTCTCAAGGCATTTTTCAAGGAGGGAGTATTCATTAGTCTATCCGTGGAACTATATGACCTATACAGACCTCAGCTTTCGAAACCTTGTTTAAAATTGTTCAATACTCATCATCAATAAAATTCTCTCATTAATAATCATCAATAAATTTAAATTCTTGTTTTTGCATGACTATAAGTATATTTTTAAGCCGTAATGTCTCTCCTTCAACCTTACTAAACCATTACAACTTAACTCGTCCCAGAAACTTCAAATTACAAGGGGAAAAAACTGTCATCTTAAGTATTTTTTATAAAATTAGAGGGACAGACGCTAATGACGTAAGGTTACAAACAGAATTAAACCTGTGACCTTAGTAATGAACCCAGAAATTTAAGAATGCGTGAGCAACATACATATACATATATTTTACAGGACATTGAAATAATATTGCTAATAAATTTAAGAATTATTTATATACATTATGTTATACATGTAAACTTGAGCAAACTGAAATTTTTGTAAGGGTACTTGGCCCCTCCATCTTATGTATAGCTAGGCATGTCCCTAAACGACCTTACACCTAAGGTTTTAAGGCTAATGGCACGTTAAGTACTTTTTGGATTGAATTATGACCTTGGTTTTGCACAACATGCATGTACGAGTTGACGTCAATGACTAATGCATCGTAATTAGTGCAATTTTTTCTTTTTCTTTTTTATTGGGTCAAGGTGTAATTTGGTCTTCACCAGTCTTGTCATGCATGTCCAAGAGCAAGGAATCACTCAATTTCCACAGTTCGCGTGGTGTGATGATAATAGAGAAAAACCAATTGGCCTCGATTACCTTTCTTATAATATGATTTTTTCGTCCCCTTTAATCACACAAGTCAAAATACGGAGGGAAAATGACGAAGAGGGCCCAAGGAGACTAATTACTTTAAAGTAAGTCCCAAAATTTAGGTTTAAGATATTTGCAAATTCAACTTTTAATTTTATAATTTTATTATAATTAATTTATAACTTATATTTTAAATTTTAAAAAAATAAATTTATTTATTTTTTAACTATGTTAAAATTTAAAAAATAAGTTATAAATTTATCACAATAAAATTATAAAATTATAAAATAAATTTATAAATTTTTAAAGTTTGACACTTTGAGTCTAATTTAAATTAATTGATCTTTTTGAAACTTATGTGTCATTCTCCCAAAAACAAACTAGTGTGTGTGTGTGTGTATTTTTTTCCCCTTACAAACAAACATTCCAAATCAAGCATCAAGCTCCCAATATAATGCTACTTATCGTTTTTCTCTTTTGTCAAACTCTCCACTTTAGTTTTGAGAAACACATATATTAATGGCGTTTCAAACTCCCCCTAATATTGTCTTCACGGTGAGGAGGCGGCAACCGGAGCTTATAGCTCCGGCAAAGCCTACTCCACATGAGGTGAAACTTTTGTCTGACATAGATGACCAAGCTGGTTTACGTGCCCAAACTCCATTCATGCACTTCTATCGTTCTGAGCCTTCATTAATGACAGGGAAGGACCCAGTCAAAGTGATCAGAGATGCATTGGCTCAAACACTTGTGTTTTACTATCCTTTTGCAGGAAGACTGAGGGAAGGTGAAGGTCGTAAACTTATGGTGGAGTGTAATGAAGAAGGCGTCATGTTCATTGAGGCTGACGCTGACGTCACTCTTCAACAGTTTGGTGATGATCTTCAACCTCCATTTCCATGCTTTGAAAACCTTCTTAACTCTCCTCCTGGTTCAGATGGAAACCTTCACTGTCCCATCTTGCTTATTCAGGTCTCATACATTTTTCTTTCTAGTTCATTTTCTAAAATGCACGCCCGCATATATATATATATATATATATATTGCCAGTATGTGCATGAGTGAGTGGAGTTGAGACATCATATAAGATAAAATTGGGTTTATTAAGTAATACAGTGAAGTTAACAAACTTCATGATTATTAAGAACTGGTAACTAATATCTTTAAAGTTGTAAGAAATGTTTGACTAGTACTTTTCAATTTTTTTCCTTTACACAAATTAATAATTACAAAAGTATGTTTAGGAATTATAACTTAGTGTAATTAAATGGGAGTATTATTTAAAAAAGAAAACAAAGGATTGCGTTTTAAAACTTTGCCTCGAAGAGAGTTTATTCATAAACTTTTGTTTGAAGGTTTTGAATAGAAACGTGGTAAAGATTTCACTACTCATCGCCCATTTACTTTTTTCACTTCTCAGGCTTAGCTTCACATTCTTAACACACATATATGAAGCTTTGCTATACTAATATGATCCATCTTCATAAATTATAGGTAACACGTCTCAAGTGTGGTGGTTTCATCTTTGGCCTTCGAATGAATCATAGCATGAGCGATGGACCTGGCATTGCGCAATTCATGAAAGCCCTCGCCGAAATAGCTAACGGAGCAACTGAACCTTCGATTCTACCGGTGTGGCACAGAGAGGTTCTAAACGCAAGAGACTCACCAAACATTACATGCACTCATCATGAGTACGATGAAGTGGTCGGCGATCCCATCCCCATCACTAACACAATTCACCGTTCTTTCTTCTTCGGACCCACCGATGTCTCATCCCTCCGTAAATTACTCCCCAACCACCTCACTTATCAACCAACCTCATTTGATCTCGTCACGGCATGTCTCTGGCGTTTTCGTACAAAAGCTCTACAGCTAGATCCACAAGACGATGTTCGACTCATGTTCCTCGCTAATGCACGCATGGGACGTGATAGATTCAACCCTCCATTACCAAAAGGTTACTACGGGAACGCTATCGTGTTTCCGACAGCGGTTTCGACGGTCGGAAAACTCTCTGAGAGTCCGTTAGAGTATGCGTTAGAGCTAGTTAGGGAATCAAAGGATGTAGTGAATGGCGAGTACTTTCACTCTGTGGCTGATCTTTTGGTGACTAGAGGACGACCTAGTTTTGCAACAGTGAGATCGTTTATAGTTGCAGATTTTTCACGACTTGGATTCAAAGATGTTGATTTTGGTTGGGGCAAGGCAGTGTATGCTGGTCCTGCTTTGAGTGGACTTGGGACGTTTCAAGGATTCACATTTTATGTTGGATATAGTAACTCTAAGGGTGAGGAAGGAAGAATCGTACCTATTTGCTTGCCACCAGAATGTATGGAAAAATTTGCCAAAGAGTTGGATCTCATGCTTAACAATAACGGTGCCTAATTAATCTTTCATTGACGGTTATATGTATTTTGTTGTTGTCTTTATATGTGTGTTTATGGTTGCTGGTTATTGCTTGTGTATGGTCTAGTGGGTCATCTATATATGCTTGGTGATTAATAAAGCCTTCTCATGTTTGAATGGCACTATTTGTCGTCGCTCTTTCTATCAAATTAAATATACTCACACACACACACACACACACACACAAAGATATTACAAATGAAGGAATAAAATCCTCTAAAACTCATTCTTGTTTTCTGAATTTGAGAACATTTGAGTCGTCGAATAAATCAAGCGACAATAGATGAATATGATTTTGATTCATAGGTGGAAATATGAATGTAGGGAAATATAAATGTATAACTCTGCACTCAAAAACGCTCCAGCATTGTAATTACCCAAGAAATTAAAGATTCATAAAAGAAATAATAAATGATAAAGACAAAGGTAATGAGTTAGACTTTCCATACTTACAAGAGTCACAAAATAAAGGTTCTTCTTTAGAAGTAAAATTCAGATTACATTCCTTTCCAATCTTACTCAAAATTCGGTCATTAGAATGACCCAACCTACAATGATGCCACAATTTCCTAGTGTTACTAAAATACTAGTATTATTTTTAACCTTTATAGACAGAACTAGCTCTAACTCTCCTGAACTCTTCCTCTTTCTCTTAGCATCTACTGGATAGAGACCACCATTACTTCTCACTCCTTCCAACATTGTCTGTCATGTTTACTGGTTCTTCATAAAGGCATCATGTTTAGTAAGCAAAACCACAGTGTCATTACCATCATTAAGTTCAGGAATGCTCCATCAACAAATTTCTTTTTAGCCTTTGGAGCAAACAGAAAATCCTTAAGCCTAATTAATTGATCAAGAGTATTCTGTATAGTAGAATAACCAATTTAATCAACTCCAAGATTCTGTCCATTAGCCACAAGCTATGAAGCACCGATACGGGCATGAGAATTTGATATGATACGTGGATACGGCAATTTTCAAAAATTTTAAGATATGGGTACATTGTATAAATAATAAAATAATAAATATTTAGAAACATACATATTGTTAATTTCATAATTTATCTAAATTATCTAAATTCCAGTCTGGAGTCTTGACAATCCACTCAGTTTCAAAAAGCACAGCAAGTAACACTAACAATGTACAGCAAGTTTACAAGTCTCAGTTGGCTGAGGCGTGAAAGAAAGAAAGGGAGGGTGGAGGAGAACACTCCCTCGCTTGACGGAGGAGGAGAGACAGACTGAAATAGGAGGAGAGACAAAGCGACTGAATGATGCGAGTTAACTGGCTGAGCAACGTGAGTTGATGAAGCCACAGAGAAGGACGACTGGACGAGCAATGGTGACCGAGCCATACGCCAGAGCCGAAGGGAAGGACAATGGCAGATTCAGGGTCACTGGGTTAGACAGTCAGAGACAGGGCGGTGAGAGCGACACAACTCAGTGCTGGAGAAAGAGTGAGGGATTTGTGGATGAGACAAAGTCGACGAAGTAGGGCATTAGCTTTACACACCAAAACCGCGTTGTGTTCCTCGTCCAACCCACATCCACCGGCGTCAAGCCGTACCCGCTTGTATCCAAATGTATCGATAAAAAAAAAAGGGGGGGGGGGGAGGTTGCATCCACGTTTGGGACGTGTATCCATGTTGAATACGTGTCTGACACGGACACGACGCCATTTTCAGTGTATCCGTGCTTCCTTGGCCACAAGAAGTCTAATGAACATTACCATTAGTATTCACTGCATCATCTAACTTGGCAGAGTCATTGGTCACATGAGTTATTGCACCGCTATCAAGATACCAAGAATCACCATGAATTGTCTCAAGATTAGCATAGAAGACAATGTTGCAGTTACTGAAGTAAGAGTTCCCAAAATCTGAGCCTCTTCGACCACTACTTGGTGGAACAAAATTTCGATCATGGCAACGGAAGCAGTGTTCAAATGGCAAGAAAGGGCGATTTCCTCTAGCTTCTCTTCCAAAACCACGAGAAACACAACTAGCATGTCCTCCATGCCAGTTTGAACGAGAGAAATCAATAGCAAAGTTGGCAAACTAGGTAGAGATATTCAGTTGAGTGAACTGATTAAGTTGCTCCAACCAAGCTTCAAATGTTACCAAGGCTGTTTGGAAATCAATCCAAGTCATATCATCCTTGGTAGAAGCAAGTTGCCCAATAATGGGATTGTATTCTCCATCTAAAGCTGAATGAACTTGAAGCATCAGGTCAGTTGAGGGAACTAGACTTCCTATAATAACAAGATTTTCATATATTGTCTTCACCTCCATGAGATATTCCTTCATACACATCGCACCCTTCCTAGTACGTTGCAGTTCAGCATGAAGCATGAGAATCTGTGACTTGTTTTGGGCTCCACAGCATGCTCTTTTACGACAAGCCATAAACCAACAGAGTTTGAAACATTTGTCATTTGGGAGGAGAGATGTCTTGTGTCATGGTGTTAAGCGGCCAGCCAAGGAGTAGCTGATCTGTAAAGATACAATCTTCAAAGTCAGGATTGAGTTTGAGAGCATTCTTGACCGTAACAAATTGTTGAGTACATGAATGAGTGCCATTGATATATGAATCTCCCGAGCTTATGGCCTTTAATGACAATGGGGAGAACAAATAGAGTAATTTGTCCTATCCAACTTGACAGAACATGTTTGGGACAAGGCATTTGACACTACTGGGTTTTTGGTAACTTGAGAAGCAAAGATGAGAGAGCTGTTGGCTTTGGATGGTGGGTTTTCGGGTATATATGGAGCTAGAGTTAGCAGAGGTAGCCATGGTACCAAGATAATAAAATAATGGAAATGGAAGGAGAGGTAAATGCGTCGCACATTGACCTATGCAATCGTTCGTTAAATATATAAGGATTGAGGGTTTTTTTTTTTTTCCCCTTTGAGCCATACACGAAAGGTTAAAAATATTTTAAATTTAATTATGAGTTAATTTTATCTTTCAATTTTAAAAAATTTCTTTTCTTATCATCTTATCGTTTTTTCACCATTAGTTGACTATTAATGAGCCTTACATTATTTTTTAATATTTTTTATTATAAAATATTTGATTTGAGGGGCAAAAATGACCATTCGAATAGAAATTGAGGGCAAAATTGACCATTAACTTAATAAAAAATATTTAAAAAATAGCAGAATCCATTGATAGCTAACGGACAACGTTAAGTATTTTTAACATTAGAGTAATGATAAAGATAATTTTTAAAGTTGAGAAATAAAATTGATCTATAATTGAGTTTAAGAATATTTGTAATCTTTTGTATATAGTTTAAAGATAAAAATAACTTTTAAGTAAATGTACATAACCCTAGATGATACAATAAGGCCCCGTATACAGAGATACAAATGGTGTTGACGATGATGATATACAAAAGATACGAGTACAATCAGTGGGTTATCCATTGGGCTTAGTCAATTGTGCGACTGATTTAGTATTGTGCCTATTATGACTAGGCCTCAGTGTTGCCTTAAACGGAGAACACTATGTGTAAGACTTGATCCACATGATAAATAAACAAGGAACCTTTCCCATGCATAAAGTTGAAGAAATGCAATTGATGCGCATTAATTATAGGTATAAGTGGAAAAAAATAAAAATTAATTTTTAGACATTAACTAATTTTAATTGCTTTTTTATGTACAAGTTAAGTAATTTTCTCTTATAAATAGTGAGAAAGGGCGTGTATAAATAAGAGTACACACGTGTGAGCAAGTTACATGCGTGTGAGAGATCTTTTCGCCAGCTAAGTCAGAAGAAATTGTAGATTGGTGATTCATTAGTGTTCAACACACTAATCTTTTAGATCTCAAATTCGAATTGGCAGATTCGCAAACAAGAAGAACCAAAAGGAAAAAACAAAAAACAAAAGATTCAGGGCTTGTTTGTGCCTGCCTTATTTTCTATTTTTGAAAATTTTTTGTTTTCAACACAAAAAATAAAATAAAAATATTCATTTATTTAAGTGTTTCAAATTTAAATGTTTTCAAAATTATTCTCATTTTTTAAAAAAAATGTTAACAACTTAGAGTTGCTTTCGTTTTCTTTTATTATTTCAAAGCATCTTACATTTAATAATTGTAAAATATTATAACTATGACCAACTATTAACATCGGCCATCATCAGAACCATTCTCATCGACCACTACAATTAATTTTTTTAACTCTAAAATTATTTTTAAATTAACATAACTAAATATATTTTCATTTTTCTTTGTTTTAAAGAATAATTTTCAAAAATTAATTTACAACATAGTTTTTAAAAATAAAAAATGAAAACAAAACCAAACAAGTCCAAAAAGCCTCTGTCTATTTCATCACCGATAATTAATAAAGGACCATGGCATAAGCACGGCATAGGAGCTAGCATAAAAGAGAAGAATTCCCTAAAAAGTTAGGTATCTAGCTTAAAAGTTAGGTATCATTTGCTTGCGAAAATGATGGTATGCCACGAGAGTTTATGGTCACATTGAAGATGGCGAGGCTTGGCGGTTGAAATAAAACAGATTTGGCCCAAGAAATTTATGGAGGAGGGTGGGAAGTCTTAGGCAATCTTGATTGCTAATATATTATCAATATCATTAGTTTTGGTACCCATCCCAATCAATAGATTCAAGTTATGGACAGATCACTTTGGAAAGCAATGTGCCATTCTTCGATCACCATGGATCCTTGAAGATTACAATTAGCTTGGATGGTATAATTAATATCGTGAAAGTGATTTGGCGCAAGAATGTCATAGAGGATGAAGAACTGTGACAACTACTTCCTTTCTAAGACACTGTTCGGGGGTTTTTTTTTTAGTATAAAACTAAAATTCATTTGTAAAATTTTTTTTGTTTGAGTCAATTTGAGGGGTCACTGATCAGAGTCAATTTTAGTAATTTTTATAAAGGAAAATTAAATAATTTTTAAAGGGAGGTGAACAATTATGGGGTGGTTAGTCTTCACTGCGAATATAAGCCATTCATATTAAATATGTACTTTTAAAAATTATTAAATTTAAATCATCAAATTAAATTTGCAGATGAGGAAAGCTAATCCCGAAAATTATAAGGGCAAACACCCTGCATGTCTCCCTTGGATCCGTTCTTGCTTTTATCTGTTTTGATTCTGGAATTATTTAATAAAAAAGTGTTGATTAAAGGGCCAAAAATAATGAATTTATGGTAGTTAAGTTTTAGACAAAATTTTCTGTAAAATTAATGATAAATATTAGATTCAGACAATTGAAAATTTAAGAGTTTTAATTTCAAATAAGATACTCAAATTTTAAATATAATTATCAATTTACAATTGAGATTTTTATTTATAATTGTTTGAATTAATATTTACAACTTATTTTTTAAAAAATTTTAACGAGAACTTCACTGTCATAAATTTTCTATTTTAAAACTTTATATTAGAAATTAATTTTTATTAAAATAATAAAAGTTAACTAACGTAAATAATTTATCCAATTACTGTTTTTTTTGCAGAATTACTACCAATTCATTATAAAATTATATTTTAATCTTCCAAATATAATTACAAGAATATTCAAATTTATAATTTCGTCAGGCTGAGTAATGAGTAGTAGCTTTGGCCATATTGAATACTTGACAGAGTGACAATAAAGTCCCTAGCAAAATTCTCTAAAAAATAAGTAATTAATATTGATTCACATAATTGTAGATAAGAATCTCAACTATAAATTAAGAGTTATATTTAAAATTTAAATGTCTTATCTAAATTAATTTATAATTGATTTTTCCGAAAAAATTTTCAAGACCTAATTAACTGTCATTAATTATTAGTTTGGGACTTTAATATCATTCTCCCTAAATACTTTAGCTAAAAATCATTTAAAACAATTACTATCTCAAATGAAGTACTTAAACTTAATTGTCATTGTCATTTTACATCTCTCGTCACTTCAATTATATCACCCGTAATTACAAATTCTGAAAGCAGATTACATCTATAAATGTGAACTCCATATCCAAATGAAACATAAGCAACTTAATCTCAAATACCCCTCCCAGTTTTTGTATTTGCATTTTAGTACATATTCAATGGCAAAACAATCTCATTTGGATCTCGTCTTGAATGTGAGGAGACAAAAGCCAGAGCTTATATCCCCAGCAAAGCTTACACCTCATGAAGTCAAGATTCTATCCAACATAGATGACCAACAATTCTTACGTATCCACTTTTCAATCATACTTTTCTATCGTCCGAATCCTTCCATGGCTGGAAAAGACCCAGTGAAAGTGATAAGAGATGCATTGGCTGAAGCTCTTGTATTTTACTATCCACTAGCAGGAAGGCTCAGGGAAGGTGAAGGCCGTAAACTCATGGTGGAATGTAATGGAAAAGGAGTGATGTTCATTGAAGCTGATGCTGATGTCATGCTTCAACAGTTTGGTGATGATCTTCAACCTCCTTTTCCATGTTTAGAAGATCTACTTTACTCTCCTCCTGGCTGTGACAAAATCCTTCACTGTCCCATCTTGCTTGTACAGGTTTTTTAGACTCTATTTTTCTTTTCTTTTTTCTTTTAATCAAAATGTCAATTCCGCTCCACGACACCAAAACTGCATATTAACGCATAAAGGGTGTTACGAGTCCTGCACCAACAAACATCATAATTGAAGTAGGGTTTATAAATTTAAAAAATTCTCTCATCTTATATGCTAGTCTTTTAGGATGAGATTTCTCTTTCTCTTCCACCTTATATGCTTGAGACCAATGTCATAAAAATAGCTAGGGTCCTAATCACCAAGAGGTTAAGTGAAGTGTTGTAAAATAAAGTTGCCATAGATGTTGATTCATTGAGGAACCTCATAAGTGAAGTGAGGTTTATAAATTTAAATGACTTTCCTATTCAATATGTTAATATTTTGATATGAGCTCTTTTTTTAAACTTGTGCTCCTAACATATAACACAACAAAGTTTAGCCACCTTCTAGGGATTCTAATTTTCTTTCCGATTAAAACTTTTATAACATATACAATATATACAAAGCAAAGATAGGGATCATATACAATCTTACATCTTCTCAACAAATAGTCGTTGTTGGACATTTTGGAAAACCTGTAATTCCTCTCTCTCCAAGTATGATAGCCTGCATTAGCCCCAACGACATACAAAGCATTTATTTTTCTTTAAAAAGAACTTTTTTGCAATAAATTAGAGCTGATAGTTTGGTGGTAATTCAAATAAGTCAGGCTTATTCGAATTGAACTTCAACTATCTAAATTTATATAAAAAAAAAAGTCTATATGATCAAGTCCAATCCTAACCCCCTCATACTTTTTCAGGTTATTTGGACAAGCCCAAATACTGAAAAATTTTAAAAATTATTTTTGGTATTTTTTTCTAGCTAGTTTCAATTGTTAATTTAAAAAATAAAAAGAAGCTATTCACCTAAAAAGTAAAATAAAAATAAGCTTGTAAATGTGTCTATCTCTCTTTACCTATAACTATATATAAATCATATTAAATGAAAGCAATCTAAATATACAAATCCAGAGCTATTTTTCACTTTTTTTATCAGGAAAATTATATCAAATACCATTTCACCATAAGTTTATTCAAATTGGCTCGAATTACTAGCTCTATAACAATCCTATCTTCCAAATTTTGAGCCTTTTGCTTAAAGATTTTGCATCCATCTGATCTATAGCATCAGATGATAATTTTCTAGATCAGTCATACAATAAAAAAAATGATTTATCGATTCATTTTCGGAATTATAAAGCACACATATTGGAGAATCGTTTTGGTAATTAAAGGCAATCAACCAATATCTTGTAAGCAACCACTTCTTTATAATCAACCATATAATAAATAAATGTTTTGGCGCATTCTGCTCTCCCCAAAAAAAGGAGCTTGGACGAATTTATCCCTGGCCTTGCAACCACCTATGACCAGTAGCTATCATTGTCATTAGATCTACCACTCCATCTACTCTTCTTGTGTTTACATATAAAATGTTTTTTAGAAATTTATTGTCTTTAAATATAAAGGAATCATGATATTTTTAAGTAATTAGATAATTTTGCCTTTGTCTTGAAAAGAAGAGAGAATGTAATTAGGTAATTTGTTACTCACCAGTCACCATCATGATATTAATTGACATTATTAGGGTAAAACTGAAAAATTGTTGTGATTTTATGTGCCTTAAACTAAATAATATATTTTTATTAGTATGTAAAATTTGCTTAAATATATCTTATATATAGGGACGGAGCAAACACTATTTTGAAATCATTGCATAGACTTACTCCTCATGTGCATAATCTTCCTCCAACACCACTCCATCTAGCATTTAGAAAATAATACACTCTTTTTTCTCATTATCTTGTGAAAAATACACACACACATGCAAGCCTTGCTACCTCTTTTTATTAACACTCTTTTGTTTTTCTTTTCTTTAAACTTTACAAATTATTTATGATAATGAACACTAGATTGTCTCTACATTCACAAACTGTAGGTGACACGACTTAAGTGCGGGGGTTTCATCTTTGGGCTTCGCATTAATCATAGTGTATGCGATGGATATGGTATTCTCCAATTCATGAATGCCCTCTGCGACATAGCAAACGGTGCAAATGAGCCTCTGGTTCTGCCTGTGTGGCACAGGGAACTTCTAAATGCAAGAGACCCACCAAATGTTACATGCATGCATCATGAGTACGATGAAGTGATCGATACCATGAACTCTTCAATAAACATAGTTCATCGCTCCTTTTTCTTTAGATCAACTGAGGTTTCTTCCCTCCGTAGATTACTCCCTGACCACCTAAGACAATCCTCCTCATCATCTGAGGTTATCACGGCATGTCTCTGGCGTTGTAGAACAAAAGCTTTGCAACTGGACCCACACAAAGAAGTTCGCCTCATGGTTGTCGTCAATGGACATTTCAGACGTAATGGATTAAACCGTCCATTATTACCTAAAGGTTATTATGGCAATGCTACTGTGTTTCCAACAGCAATTTCAACTGTTGGTAAGCTTTGTGAGAGTCCTTTAGGGTATGCCTTGGAATTAGTGAGGAAAGCAAAAGCAGAAGTGAACGATGAGTATTTTCACTCTGTCGCTGATCTGATAGCTACTAGAGAACCAACATGTTCTGGAACCATGCTATCATGTATGGTATCAGATTTCATGGCCCTTGGATTCAGAAATGTTGATTTTGGATGGGGTAAGGCAGCGTATGCTGGTCCTGCAAAGACACTTGATACATTTCTAGGACAAATGTTTTATGTTGGACATACCAATAGCAAAGGAGAGGAAGGAAGGATGGTGACTGTTTGCTTGCCACTTGAATGCATGGAGAGATTTGCCAAAGAGTTGGATCTTTTACTTAATGGTGTTCAATGGCAGATCCAAGAGTCAACGAGTGTGAGGTCTAAAATCTAAAATAAATCAATTTAGGAGGTTCAAATAATATTGCATTTCAACATATCTTGGAATGGGGAATAAAGTTTGTGATGTATATGTATATTTTTGAATTGTTTTGGGTGCGGTGCATGGTGTAGGGTATAGTTGTTTTAGGGACAAAATGTTTGTGAAGTATATATGTTGTTGTTTTGTGTGTACACATACGCCCAGTGGAAGCATGCATGTACAAGAATCAACAAGGACTGTGAGGGCTACAATGTAAAATAAATCAAGTTAGTGAAGCCAAAATTGAATTTAAAGTTATATTTGCTAGTCTAAGACTATTAATTACCTTATAATTGTTGTCTTTGATATGCTAATTAAACGGCGTTCCAATTATTTTTATCACTACTTTTTATGATTACTTAATATTAGATACTACAATAAAAAGTGTGTTTCGAAGCGCCTATTTTGCAGCGCTTATGCAAAAAAACACTCCAACGAAACATACCAATGTAAAAGCGCTTTGGAATAGAAATCAGCGCATTGATATGCTATTTTTTTTTAAAGAAAAAAGGAAACTTTTCCGAGTGCTTCATATGCATTAGTCACTGAAAGCGCTCCAATTGATTACCTAAATGAATTTTTTTTTTTAAAAAGGGAGTCCTTTCAAAGCGCTTTTTGAGCAAGAGCTCAACTTTAATTTATTTTTTTAAAAAAAAAAAACATAAGTTTTGAGCTGATGTCAAGACCCACCCCCATACACTTCAGCTTTTTTTTTTTTGGAACTAAATTAATTAGGTGATTACAAAAAGTCTGAACTCTCTCTCTCTTTCTCTCTATATGTATTTTCCTCCATTATTGGAGAGATATCTTTTCTCTGCATCTTCTAGTTTCAATATTATTAAGAATTTGATATTCTTCTAGTTAAAAACCCAGACAATATGGTCTTAGGGTGTGGCTTTTGGTCTTGTTAACAATGTTATTATTTCTTATATCTTTTCAAATGCATATCTTGCTTATAAATATTATTGACAATATTGTTCCCAAAAGTTTCTAAAGTGGAATTTTTTTCAAATTAAAATATTTTAAATCTTAGTTCCTAATTGAATAAGCTAAACTTAAAGATTAAATACATGTTACTAACAAGAGTTGAGTTTAGTAGTAGACGTCGGGAGCCAAGCTGACATCATGAAAGCTGGGAAAAGCAATGACTATCTATCATATGATTTTATGAACTTTTATGTGATATAATTTTACATTTCAACATTTAAAAATAGTACATTAAACATTAAAAAAATTAACATTGATTATTAGTTAAAAATTACAAAAAAGATATAAAAATTATGGAAAAGGACCCATAAATACCCAATAAGAAATTTAATATTAATTAAGTCCTCTAAATTACATATAAATAATAAAATAAAAATTTAATACAAATGTTATTTCTTAATCATATAAAATGCTAAAATATAATTTTGACCAATCATTATTTTAGAGACTTAATCTATACTTTTTTATAGGGTATTGATTTGCAATTTTATGGGTTATATTTTATTATTTTTAAGTCTTTTTTTGTGTAATTTTTTGATCAAATAATAGTTGAAGTTAATTGTTTTTCCTTTTTAAGATAGAGTGCTCAATATATCATTTTCTAATGTTAAAGTAAAAAATTGCACAATATGTAAATTTATGATATTAGAGACTGTTGAGTAAATAGTTGATGGGCAAATGCCTCCTAACCCTTTTAATTTTATCATTATCTCCTACATGGAGTCTGCGAAGTATGATATAATAGGAAAACCAATTGGCCTCGATTACCTTTGTTATAATATGCCCCCCCCCCCCAAAACAACCCCCAAAACACACATGTCAAAAAGCAAACTTTACATGAGAGCGCGGGCGCCCGTAAACAAACATTCCAAATTAAGCATTATTGCATCAAGCTCCCAATATTACTTATCGTCGATCTTTCTCTTTTTTGTCAAATTTATGAGATACATATCTCTCACGATATGATATGAGGCTACCCACGATATATCATTATTGTTGCGATACTGTGTAGTTATTCTGTTTTATCATTTTCCCTTAGGCTTAGAATATTTCCTATATCAAAGTCTGTCTTCAGCCAATGATCACACGTACAGCTGTATATATACAATTTTTCAGTGAATGAGAATTATCACTTTGGCATAAATACTTGTCAAAATCCTCCACTTTGGGTTTTTAGAAACACATACTTATCGATGGCTCTGAAAACTCCTACAAATCTTGTCTTCGCGAAGCCTACTTCTCATGAAGTGAAGCTTTTGCCTGGAAGGGAGTATATTCACAAACTCATGTTTTAAGGTTTTGAATAAAGATGTGGTAAAGATTCCACTACTCATCTCATTGCCCATTTATTCTCTCCCCTTTTTCAGGCTTAGCTTCCCATAACACACATATATCTGAAGCTTGCTGTACTAATATGATCCATCTTCATAAATTATAGGTAACACGTCTCAAGTGTGGTGGTTTCATCTTTGGTCTTCGGATGAATCATAGCTTGAGCAATGGACCTGGAGGTATCGATCGATTCATGAAACCCTCGCCGAAATAGCTAATGGAGCAACCAAATCTTCGATTCTAACAGTGTGGTACAGAGAGCTTCTAAAGTAAACGCAAGAGACTCACCAAACATGACATGCACTCATCAAGAGTACGATGAAGTGGTCGGCAACCCTATCCCCATCACAGGCACAACTCATCGCTCTTTCTTCTTCGGAGCCACCGAGGTCTCATCCATCCGTAAATTACTCCCCACCCACCTCAGTCATCAACCAACCTCATTCGATCTCGTCACGGTGTGTCTTTGGCGTTGTCGTACAAAAGCTTTGCAAGCAGATCCACAAGACGATGTTCGACTCATGTTCCTCGCTAATGCACGTATAGGACGTGATAGATTCAAACCTCCATTGCCAAAAGGTTACTACGGGAACGCTATCGTTTTCCGACAGCGGTTTCGACGGTCGGAAAACTCTGAGAGTCTGTTAGAGTATGCGTTAGAGCTCGTTAGGGAATCAAAGGATGTAGTGAATGGCGAGTACTTTCACTCTGTGGCTGATTTTTTGGTGACTAGAGGACGACCTAGTTTTGCAACAGTGAGATCGTTTATAGTTGCGGATTTTTCATGTCTTGGATTCAAAGATGTTGATTTTGGTTGGGGCAAGGCAGTGTATGCTGGTCCAGCTTTCAGTGGACTTGGGACGCTTCAAGGATCCACATTTTATGTTGGATATAGTAACAGTAAGGGAGAGGAAGGAAGAATAGTTCCTGTTTGCTTGCCACCAGAATGTATGGAAAAGTTTGCCAAAGAGTTTGGATCTTATGCTTAACAACGGTCACCAATTAATCTTTCATTGACAATTAATGCGTAGATCTATGGGAAAGCACTGTCAAGTATATGTATTAAAAATTTATAAGATTGCTAAAAATAGAGAAAGAAAATCAAGAGACCTGAAATAGGAAAGGTGAACAAGGATGAAGAAGGAAGAGTCTTTATCACAAATGGTGATATTAAAGATAGATGGAAGACCTATTTTTTCAAACTTTTTCAATAATAAAAGGATTCGTCTAGTAACTTGGAGGATTTAGTAACTGATAGAACACATCTATTACACACTTTTATATGTCAATTAGGACTATTTGTAGGGATTTATTAACTTAAAGTGTATACACATTGCATTAGATTTGAAAATTTGCCTTAATATTTAGGTTTTATACACTAGGAATATTTTAATCAAAAAATAAAATTTTAAAAAAATGTACAAAAAAATTGACAACATGTATTTTAAGGGCAGAAGAAGAGTGGTCAAATTACATTTTTAAAATTTATTTCAGTTTAAAAGTAATCAAATAAAAAGTCAACACTCTCTCAAGTGTACTTTAACCTGATTTTTAATTTGCATTTGTGTAAAAATTTTTATATAATTTTGCGCAGTCAAGAACTTGGCTATTTTAATAAATTCTCTCTTCTAAATATGAATTTAATTTTGTACTTTAATTAGATTTTATAATGTCACATGTTATTTAATTGAATTGTGCGATTTTTGTTACATAGTTGACATATGAATTGTGCATCAATTAGGAAAATGCAGTCAAAAGTCCAAGGGATCAAAGGCTAATGCTAAGGGACATGTTTTGCTCTTCATAGGGTGGTTTAGATCAGCTTAAAATGTGGATGATACATGGAATTAATTTGAGATTGGAATCATTTACAAACTAATAAGAGAGTGCCAACTAGCAAGTGTGACAAAGCCCTAAAATTCCTTTTTATTTTATTTTATTTTATTTTAATTAGTGTTCAACTGATGGGAAACACTCTTTTCATGCCATTCCCACTCACATTTCAAATTCACACACACATTTCATTCATCTCTTTTATTCTCTTTCTAATTCATCTTGTTCTTCATTTTCTCTCCATCATTCTTCATTTTCAAACACCCTAACTTCCATTTTTAACCATCAAACCTTCACAAAACCTATAACATTCTTCCTCATTCATCTTGCTCATCCTATCCCTTCCATTCTCAATAGGATCCAAGGTCACTTTCCTCATCCAAGACTCCATGGATTTTGGCCAAGGGTTGCTTCTCCTAGGGTTCTTGAAGATGAAGAAAGTTGGCTAAGTTTCTTGGTAGAATTCTAGAGAGATGAAGATAGAGGATGAATCTAGAGCTTTATTTGTTTAAGTTTCTTTTTTTTTCCTTTTCTCTTCTCTTTTTAATAGATAATTATATGCCTTAATCTTGAGTTTAATCATCTTGGCTTGTAAATTTTAATGTGAATTTGATCTTAATGTAAAGAGAAGAGGATTATGTTGTTTAATTCTTCATTGGGCTGCCATGATTGATTCAGCCACTTCATGTTTAGCACATAATTTTGTATTTTTCATTTAGTGAAATAAATGTATTGATGTTGCATAATCTTGTGAAGTTAATACTTGTGTTGTTGAGTAGCTTGATATAATTTTGTAGTTGCTCACTTCATTATTTAGTCATGGCATTTGAGGGGAGAATTTGAGTGATTTACCTGGCTAATCTTTGCACCAATTGGTTAATTGAACTAGGAATTTTAATCTAAAACCTAGAAAATTTAGCTAATTAGGTTAATTAGCTTAAGATAATTTTCTTAAGTCAAGACAGCTTTGGTCAAGAGGAAAGAAAAGTTTAATTTGGCCTAATCACATGAAAATAATGATTTTAGAATCAACTAAACTTTAGGGTTTCACTTTCTTAAAAAACAAAAGTCCACACCATCCACTTTAGCTAGCAATTTTCATTACTTGTTAACTAGGTAACTAAATAGGTAATTAGGTAACCAAATTTTCCTTTATTGGGTGATTTATTCCATTAGATAATCTCTTTAATTGAATTGAAACAATTTCTTAGGAGATAACCTAGGTTGGCCCTGTATTATATCAGGGATAATTTAGTTTTATTTTGAGATTGAGTGACACATCGATTAGTAACTCGTGAAAGAGAATGAAATTTGGCATTCTATCGAAGGATACACAAGCATGAAGTAAAAAAAGCTTGTGAGAAAATGATAAATGGTAGAGTCAATAGATCTAATTGTATTCCTATTTAAGTATGAAAATATTTAAGTGAAAAAGCAGTGGGGTGGCTAAGTTATTTAGTGAGATCTTATGGTCCAAGAAAATATCAGATGATTGGAGGAGAAGTACCTTAGTTTTTATTTTCAAAAATAAAGGAAATATTTAGAATTATGCTAACTATAGAGGGATTAAACTTATGAGTCATACAATAAAATTGTGGGAAAGAATGATTGAACATAGGTTGAGATTAGAGACTAGTATTTTTAAAAATCAATTTGGCTTATTCATCCCAGGTAGGGTAACTACAGAAGCGATTTATTTATTAAGGGATTAATGAAAAAATATCAATGCAAATGTAAATATTTGCATATGGTTGTTTTTATTGATTTGGAAAAAAATTTATGACCGTGTGTCAAGAGAAGTACATTGAAAAGCCTTGAAAAAGTTTAAAAAGCGTATTTATAAAGTGTATTTTCAATCTTTTAACCCTAAAATTTTAAATGATTATTTTTGTGTATCAATCATTGTTATTTTTTTAAAAAAATTAAACTTAGTCTGTCAAACATTTAAAAATATTTTATCAATATTTAAAAGTTAAACCTAGAAATTTTTTGTAAATGAAATTAACAACGTTAGAGTTAAATGATTAAAAAGACACTTTATAAATTTAAAGGATTAAAATAAAATCCTATAAAAACTTAAAAGACTAAACGTTATATGTCTATGCACGCAAAACTTCCAGCATTGTAATGACCCAAGAAATAAAAAATTCTATCGATGCTGTAGTCCTTTACTCGGAGGAGTTAAACGTGTTTTGTTCGTTATTTTTCGGCTCTCTGAGTTTTTGTTGGCTAACAAATTATGTTTTACTTTTGATCCATCGATGTTGCAGTCCTTTTCTTGGAGGAGTGCTTCACAAGGCATCCTTTTATGCTTCTTCCATCATCACCTGAAGGATTAATAACAAGACATTTGTTTTATCCATATCAGTTGTATAAGTTTGTGGCCAGAGAAAAGTTTACAGTAATTGTTAAGGCTTTCATGTTCCAGTTTAGTTTGCAGAATAATTATACTATAAAAGCTAAATCAGACAACTTGTTCTCCTCGAGTCAATTTATTGGCATGTGCTTAATTTGAGATATTGCTTTGGGTTTTGGGCTTCAAATTCTCCATATATATAAATATATAGTATATATAATATTTGTGAAAATTATCATTGACGATTCCTTTAAGAAAAGTTTTAAGAAAAAAATAATCATCCATCCTTATAATTTTGTTGAGTTTTGTTCTTAATGCTTATATTTTTTAATATTTTCAGTTCCCATAATTTTAACAAAATTAGATGGCATTTATTTCATATATAGTAAAAAAATTACAAGAATTAAAAGTAAAATTTAATAAATTATATGGACCAATGATTATTAAGCTAAAAATAATCGTCAATGTTTACAGTAATTGTTAAGGCTTTCATGTTCCAGTTTAGTTTGCAAAATAATTATACTATAAAAGCTAAATCAGACATCTTTTTCTCCTCGAGTCAATTTATTGGCATGTGCTTAATTTGAGATATTGCTTTGGGTTTTGGGCTTCAAATTCTCCATATATATAGATATATAATATATATAATACTTGTGAAAATTATCATTGACGATTCCTTTAAGAAAAGTTTTAAGAAAAAAATAATCATCCATCCTTATAATTTTGTTGAGTTTTGTTCTTAATGCTTATATTTTTTAATATTTTCAGTTCCCATAATTTTAACAAAATTAGATGGCATTTATTTCATATATAGTAAAAAAATTACAAGAATTAAAAGTAAAATTTAATAAATTATATGGACCAATGATTATTGTGTTTTCCCAAAAATTTATAACCATGTGTTGCTCTTAACCTAATAACCAGGTTAGCCTAATTAATATTGAACGTGCATTGCTTGTTTGGAAACAGTGGGAGAATTTCTCTTCTTTATTAAGAACTTGGAGGATTATTTAATATACATGGCTAAACTGTGTGCCATGTTTTACGCATAGATATCTCTATATCTAATATTAGTTACATTACAATGTTCATGACTCGTGAGTTGAAATGTTTTCTACAGGTTTTATAACACACACACACAAATAGATAAATTTCACTAAAATCTTTATAAGTATCATTGTTTATCTACATTATATGAATGTTCTTGCAGTCATAGACCAATAGTAGTCACAGATGAATATGACATGTTGTTGTTGTTGTTGTTGTTGTTATTAATTTAATTAATTATTAGCATAATTCATCTCTCGTTATTATAATGAGATCTATAAACTATTTAAATTAGATGTGGATGTCTGAATTCACATTTTTTATCGAAGAAATTTTATGTTTTTATTTTAATTTTAAAAATTTTAATAGTACATTTAATTTTTTATCATAAATTCATTACAGTTAGATTATGTGTCTATTAAAATAAAAAATATTTTAAATATAAAAATTAAATTAAATTAAATTAAATGTAGTGAATCATCCAATTTAGTGCCCTTTTTAAAGCTTTTACATGATAAAAATATTTAGTTCTAAAAAAATATATTTTATGAAATTGTATTATATTTATTTAAAATTTAAAAAACAATTAGAATTTTAAAAAACATATTTTTGATTATTTTGATAAACTATTTTGAATAAGTTTGGAAAATAATTTGATACGATAAATTAAGAAGAATGTCATAAAAATACTGACAAACACAAAGATATTATAAAATTATAATATAACTAAATAATAAGTTATTTTTATAAATAGAGATATACGAAAATGTAACATAAAATCTAAAAATAGCTTAACAATAATCAATTTTTTTATAAATGATCAATTTATTAAAAAAGGATTAAATACATAGCATCCTTTGGTCAAGGCAAAAATTAATCTCTGCAAGTCATTTTCCAATCAAATAAAAATCTTAAGATATGAATTTATATTTAAAAATAAGATAAACTATAGGGATCAAAATATTAATTACTCCACAAACTATATTTATCTGAAACTGAGAGAAACATTTTCCCAACAGCTTTCTTCAAGGTCGAGATCGAAGGTTTTTTTCCTTCTACAATTTTTCACAGAAAAAAAAAATTCTCATGGATTTTGTTTTGCGAGAAAAAGTCTATCGAAATAAGAAGTCTCGAACTTCTAATGAATATGAGACTAGAAAGGTTATGTGCAAGAAATTCTCGTCTTCCAAAGCCTAAAACATTTCTACGCTCATTAGAAAATCCTTCTTCACAAATATTCTTGAGTTTGTTGTGCGTGTTTCTTTTCCTTAGTGTATTAGGTATAGTTTTCTTTTTATTTGTTCACAAATATCGTCCTATTAGGGGAATGTTTGTGAAGTATATGTATAGGTGGGTGTGCCTTTTCCTTTTTGTTAGAGAGTTAGGTATTTTTTTTTAAATTTCATATAAGCATATTTCTATTGAAGATAATCTTATTTGAGTCATGATTAAGTATAAATTAAATATAATTAATGTAATTATATTTTTTATGAAAAACTAAATAACTTGTTGTAAAGAAGAAAAATAATCATTATTGCATACAAATACAGATTATCATTTTATTTAATAATATTTTTTGAAAAAAATTAAGTGCTTATATAATGGGTTAATAAAACTAGATTTTACCCATGCAAATTGAGGGGAATAAAGATAAGGGAAGTTTTTAATGGTAAAATGAGTAAAATTAATTCAAATTATAAATTTACATAAAATATATTTTTTAATTGTTTTTAAATTGATATTATCTTTTAAAAAAATTAAACTTAATATATCAACATTTTAAAATATTTTATCAATATTTAAAAGTTAAATTTAAAAATTTTTTGTGAATGAAATTAATGGTATTAGAGTTAAATGATTAAAAAAATATTTTATAAATTTAAGATACTAAAATAAAATCTTATGAAAGGTTAATTAAAAGACTAAACGTTACTTTAATTTAAATATATATTTATACACGCAAAACCTCCAGCATTGTAATGACCCAAGAAATAAAAAATTCTTAAAATAAATAATAAATAATTAGTTGACCTAGTAAGTAAATAAAAAACAAATTATAACAGTCATAATATGTAGTCTGAAACTTATCAATAACAAATTATGCTCTTAAAGTAATGTCATGATGAAAGAGAAAGAAATAAAAAGAGCATATTTCACTATAAATGATTGACTTAATCAACATCCTTGCCAGTAATCTGACAGCAAAGCATCTCAACGGATACCCACATGTTGCAGCCATGACATAATGATCAATTTAAATTATTACAAAAAAGGAAATAGGCATGGCATATACATGGCATAGAGCTAGCTACCTTAAAAGTGAAGAATTACCTAAAAAGTTAGGTACATTTGCTTGCGACCAGTACCACGAAAGTTTAATGAAAAAGTCAGTTTTGACAGGGGTAAAAAATGTATTTTGTAATAGTGCATACCATAAAAGCTGGGGAGAATGATAAGCAAGGATCTTGTAAAAATATTAATATTAAATTAAAAATTTTAATATTAAAATGTGACAGAAGGAGTAATAAAATGTGGGGACATCAGTGTTAAAAAATTTTAATTTAATATTAATATTTTTTTAAGATTCTTACTTGTCATTCTCTCAACAAGGTATCATAAAAGTAAGAATGACCTACAACATTAGGTATATAACTTAAAAATTAGGCATCACGTGCTTGACAAAATGATTGTACCCTGATAGTTTATTGAAGATGGTGAGGCTTGACAGTTCAAATAAAAAAGAATTGGCCCAAGAAAATCATAGAGGGTGGGAGGTCTTATTAAGCAATCTTAATGGCTAATATATCATCAACCATTAATTCATGTTAGATAGATCACTTTGGAAAGCAATATGTCATCCTTCGATCATTGAAGATTGCGAGCTTGGATTGTTTAATTAATGTCGTGAAAGTGATTTGACCCAGAAATATCATGGAGGGACGAAGAACTGTGAAAACTACTTCTTCCTTTCTAAATGTAAATGTAGGGCACTACAAACAATACTTTCAATAGTTATAACCACATTTATATATCTTAACTCAGGTTCTATGCACTTGAAACTATATCTAGTTTCAAGAAATCTTCTGAAAAATTTTTTCGACTATATTTCATAGCGGCTTTCCGTAACCACAACAAATGATCACTGCTTCCACAACAGAGTTTTTCTTTTTTCAGTGTGTGAGTAACTACAATTTATGTCTTACCTAAGACTCAAGGGTGAGTCTAGGACCCAGGATTAGTGGGGGTAGGATTTCTTTTTGGAAAAATATTAATTAAGGATTGTTAGAAAAAATTTATATTACTTAAAGATTATTTAAATAAATACTTGTCGATTCAGACTAATTTTTTATCAATAAGTATCTATTTAGGTTTTAACAACTTATTTTAAATTAACAATAGTCCATTTAAACTTTTTTTATTTAGATTTTAATAATAATTAATTCTTAATTAATATAAATTACCTCAACCGGTCCTTTGTCACTATTTTCCCTTTCTTTTTTGGTGAGGCAGAAATGATATATACTACATGGATAGCAAAAGTTAATTTTCCCCATCTACTCTGTATGTGATATAACCGTATGAACAAATTTGATTTTTACGTGGTAAGAGTTGAGATTCAAACTGCAACCATATGTTTAAATAATGATGAGACTTCTACCATGTATGCCAACTTGATTTGCTAAAAAAAGTTAAACAAAAAATTGAATATATAAATATCAAAATTATTTAAAACTATATAATGATTTTAGAAATAAATCTAGAAAAATTTTAAAATAAAATAAATGGTCTTAAATAGGCTGAAATAGTTGGTAAAAAAAGGTTGAAATAAAAATTTCAATAAAAAATAATCACTTATAATACTTGCTCCAATTATTTTAGATCTCAATCCTTTCCTATTATACCCATTGTTAAAAATACTCTGACTAACCCTCTATTTTGCTTTAATTACATATAACTTCCTTCTATTTTTGAAACTTATACAAAAATACCATAGTATTAATAATGACAAAACACAAACATACTCTCCATTTTTTTTAAAAATTTATTTTCATCCACCCAATTGTTAAATCACATATGGTGGACCAAGATACTCCTATTCAAATATAAATATTGTCTAAAAATATTCAAATTATAAAAAAATTAATGAATATATTTTTAATTTTTTATTTATTTTTAAATACTTTGTTTTGTAAATGCATATATTTTTAAATTTTTTTAAAAATTAAATATATAAATTGGTTAAAATAATATTAAAACACAGTTAAAAAATTATGAAATAAGAATTTAATGTAATATTGACATGATTTATTATTTAAATTTTTTAAAAATTGGCAGAGACAGTAGACAATTATATCAAAAAGGAAAAATAATAATTTTAAAATTTTTAACATAATTAAAAATAAAAAAGAATTTTAGAATTATTAATGAAACATTATATTCCTAATGGTGTTAAAGATTGAACTAAAGTGTATGTTTTAAAAATGGTGAAGAAATATTTGTAATTTTAGTGAAATAGAAGAAAGGTAAGTGTATTTTACTCATACCATTAAAATATTTTAAAAACCTCTTGACAGCTAAGTTTTTTTTTAAATAATACCATGTTTTGGGAAAAAGAATATCCAAGTATTATTTTTATTCTATAATATCTTGAATTCCCTCATTTCTTATCTTTATATATTGATTCCACTCTTCGTTCTACTCGTTTATGCACTTGCGAGTAGGTTCTAATATTTTGGGTCTCTTTCCTACTTGTAACTTTTTTTTATCTATTTTAATTCTAGAATAATTTAATAAAAAAGTATTGATTAAAGGGAGAATAACTTTAAATTCCAAAAATAATAAATTTATTATGACAGTTAGATCTCAACAAATTTTTTAGTAAAATCAGTTGTAAATATTAGATTTAGACTATTGCAAATTCAGGATTTTTAATTACAAATAAGATATTTAAATTTTAAGTATAATTCTTAATTTACAACTGAGATTTTTATTTGTAACTATTTGAATCAATATTTACAACTTATTTTTTTAGAAAATTTTATCTAGAACTTAATTGTCATAAATTCTCTATTTTAGGACTGTTCAGTCTTATATATTTTAAATGCTTATTTATAATAAAATCAAGACATGCAAATCTTTTATACATTATTTATTTTATAATTAATAAAATCTTGTTATTAATATTATTAACACATTAAAATCATTGTCCAGTCTGTGAGTCACCGAGGCAGAAGGAGAAAAAAGCTCCTATGAAGATTTTCAGGTGTCATATATTCCAATTGTACCAAGACTCAATCGCTTGTTTGCAAATGAAAGGGATGCAAAAAATCTGAGATAAATAAGATTTGTGATGGAAAGCTAAGACATCTAGCAAATTTTGAGCAATAGATGAAAATTGATCGATTGTTTCTTGATTTCAGCAATGAGCCAAGGAATGTCAGGCTAGATCTTAATACGCATGGCATGAATCCTTATGGTTCTTAGCAAATAGGTTTTTAAAAATATCTTATAATTTGAGACGGAACGAGTATGTGCCAAGTACAAATAGGTTTTTTCTCTTCCTTGAAATTTAAATTAGGCGAATGCCGATTTTTGTAAGTTGAAATAATTCTATTCAATTATCTGTAGTAAAATAATATATATAATTTTAATATTTATACGTTCAACTTTATATAATAATAATAATAATAATTTATTTATTACTTTAAAAAATGTAATTATACCCCATGTGCTGTCATCATGTCCTCGGTCCACCATTGTTAATTCATCCCGTTTTATTTTCAATGCACATTAAAGACGGGTTGTGGGCCCAAAGCAGAAGACGGGTTGATGGGGGCTAGGTTGCGTGTGCAAATTATTTTTATTTTCAATTTTTTAATAGAAAGCCATGAATAGTGTGTAGATACACATATATGTCATGTTAGTATACAAAATTTTTCTACAATCAAGTGACAGAATATCAAAAATATGAAGGAGGAGTATTTATCATACAGGTTCTTTTAAAAGTTTAATAAAACATTTAGTGATGTTTTTCATTAAAATAGTAAACTTTAAAATGAATAATTTATATAATAACAACCAATTTTTTTTTTTTTGCGATCCGTTAAAACAATTACCATATAAAATGGAGTACTTTAGTGTCATTTTACCTCCTTTACTTCAATCACTCATAATCACCCATTCAGAAAGCAGACTATCTATATATGTTAGCTCCATCCAGAGAAAACATAAAACCAACTAAAATACCACTCGTAGTTTTTGTATTTCTCTTTCTTCTTCTTCAACCTTCACTTTTGCGTTGAAGTATATACTTAATTAATGGCAAAGCAATCTGGTTTGGATCTCGTCTTCAATGTGAGGAGACAAAAGCCGGAGCTTATATCTCCGGCAAAGCCCACTCCTCATGAAGTCAAGTTTCTATCTACCATTGATAGCCAAGAATTCTTACGAATCCAAATTCCAACCATACATTTCTATCATCATAAGCCTTCTATGTCTGGAAAAGACCCCGTCAAAGTTATTAGAGACGCACTAGCTAATGCTCTTATATTTTTACTATCCATTTGCAGGAAGACTTAGGGAAGGTGAAGGTCACAAACTCGTAGTTTAATGTATTGGAGAAGGAGTGATGTTCATTGAAGCTGATGCTGATGTCACTCTTCAACAATTTGGTGATGATCTTCAACCTCCCTTTCCATGTTTCGAAGAGCTACTTTACTCTCCTCCTGGTTCCGACAAAATTCTTCACTGTCCCATCTTGCTTATACAGGTTTATACACTCTAGTTCTTATTACCGTGAAAAAACACACAACACAAATTATTTATGATAAAGAAAACTATATAGTCTCTATATTCACAAATTGTAGGTGACACGACTCAAGTGTGGAGGTTTCATCTTTGGGCTTCGCATGAATCACAGTATATGCGATGGATCTGGCATTCTCCAATTCATGAATGCCCTCGCTGACATAGCAAATGGTGCAGATGAGCCTTTGGTTCTACCTGTATGGCGTAGAGAACTTCTAAATGCAAGAGACCCACCAAACGTTACATGCATACATCATGAGTACGATGAAGTGATCGAAACCATGAACTCCTCAAAAAGTAAAGTTCATCGCTCGTTTTTCTTTGGACCAACTGAGGTTTCTTACCTCCGTAGATTACTCCCTGACCGCCTAAGACAATCTTCCTCATCTGAGATTATCACGACATGCCTTTGGCGTTGTAGAACAAAAGCTTTACAGCTAGACCCACACAAAGACGTTCGCATCATAACTGTCGTAAACGCACGTTTTAGACATAATGGATTAAACCCTTCATTACCAAAAGGTTATTATGGCAATGCTATTGTGTTTCCAACTGCAATTTCAACTGGAGGTAAGCTTTGTGAGAGTCCCTTAGGGTATGCTTTGGAGTTAGTGAGGAAAGCAAAAGCAGAAGTGAATAGCGAGTATATTCATTCTGTGGCTGATCTGATAGGTACTAAAGGACCAACATGTTCTGGGACTATGCTATCATGTATAGTATCAGATTTGAATAGTCTTAGATTTAGAAATATTGATTTTGGTTGGGGTAAGGCAGTCTATGCTGTTCCTGCAAAGAGTGGACTGGATACATTTCAAGGACTAATTTTTTATATTGGACATGCCAATAATAAAGGGGAGGAAGGTAGGATAGCGCCTGTTTGCTTGCCACCTGAATGCATGGAGAGATTTGCCAGAGAGTTGGATCTTATGCTCAATGGTGTTCAATGGCAGTCCAAGAATCAACAGGTGTAAGGTCTAAAATCTAAAATTAATAATCAATTTAGGAGGTTCCATTAAGATTGCATTTCAAAATATTAGCCAAAAAAATTAAAAGGTTTGAAGTGTTTTTCCCTTCTCTGTGGGATGGGGAAAGATTGTGATGTATATGTATATTTTTTAATTATTTTGGATTGGGTGGTGTAGGGTATAGTTACATTGGGGGAAATTTTTGTGAGGTATATGTATTGTTGTTGTGTGTTCCCAGCACGCCCAGTGGAAGCATGTACTATACAAGAATCGGCAAGTGTCAGGGCTGAAATGTAAAATAAATCAAGTGATAAGTGAAGCCAAATTGACTTTAAAATTATATTTGCTGGTCTAAGATTCTTAATTACCTTATAATTATGCCCTTGATCCACTAAAAGGTGTTCCAAAAACAAAATCATATGGTTGACATTTATAACAATTAATCTATGAATAGATTAATAAGTATTATGAGCTTACATATGTCATTTTAATCATCTAATGACACGTATAGGTGTACTTTAATTCATTTTTTTTTAAAAAACCTTTAGGTCATGTTTGCTTACTATAATATAATGGAATGGATTGAAAAAATTAAGATAAAAATGAACTCAATCACCTTTCCTCCCATGATAAGCATGATTAAACTCATTAGTATATATTATAAATGTAAGAATTATCACATCCTCCAAAATTTTCATAAATCATGATTTTCAACTCTATAAACTAAATTACCCCTCCCCCTTATAAATGTGCTTACCTATCTTCTTTGATCATTTTATTTTTTTTCAATCAATTCCATTCTAATTAGCAAATGCTGACCTTAGTTCTTTAATTTACTTTATTTACAAATAGATCGTCTAAGAGTGATGTACTTATCTCACAACAATTTGTTTGGAAAAATCTCACTAGGCACAAATCTACAAAGCTTTGATCCCTCTAATTATGCGTGGGAAAATGAAATGTACGATTCTGCTGTGCTGCACTTCCATCATGTCCCTAAAAGCCAATAGAAGATAATCACATATTTTAAATATGATGGAAATTCTAAACATAACGAACGATTCTTCAGGTAAGGTTTTTAATTTAGATTGTCACTCGGATTTGTACAGGATTTTGGGGAGTTTGCAGCATACTTTTTCTGAACAAATCTTGTAAATATGCTTAGTTTAAGTTCATGAATGATGCATATAATAAAGTGCATGTGGTGGTTGCCATAAACATCGTCAAATTGCGCGGCAAAAACAGAGTTTCAACTTGAAGGTAAGTAACATTTATGTTAGTTTCTCTCGTGTTCATATCATTATTTTTTTTCTGCAAGTGAACTAATAATTGCATCTCATCTAAAGTTTGTTATCAATTAAAATGATTACATACGATATCCTTGGCAGAGACTTGGGACTACGTGTCTGTTAACTAGTATTTTTCAGCACTTTGATGACTTTGTTGGCTAGCAAAGTAATGCTTCACCATCAAGACTCAAAGCATGCTAAGAAAACGAGGATGTTGAGTTGACATTGATACAAATTCCTTTTTTTTTTTGGTAAAAGATACAAATTCCTTAATTACATAGAGGTTTCCTCAGGGGCGGAACCAAGGTATAGATAGCGGGGAGCCAAATTTAATATATATATATATATATAGCTTTTTTAGTTTTTAATATTTAAAATAAGTAATTTTATAATATAATAATAATTTATAATTCTATAATATTTTTAAATAATAAAAATAATTAAAGTGAAATCATTTATTTATATTATTTTTAAATTAATATGAAGAATCAATAAAGTTTTATATTTTCAAATATTAGTATAAGTGAGTTTTGAGAATTTTTTTTTTTTAAATTGGGACTGGGGAGGCCATAAGCCCCATTTCGACGGCCTCCAAAAGGCCTCACATCTTTTATATATATGTGTATATATATATATATATATATTAAAGGGGTGAATAGGTTGGGAAGCTACGAGTCCCCTTGACATATACCTGATCCGCCTCTAGGGTTTTTCTTATTGAAAAACTTCTTCTTTTTTAATCCTAATGTGATAATTAGGCTTGTTTTTCATTGAAACTCAACAAGATCTGTACTATTTACAATGTGTAATATCTCATAATATATATTACAGTCCCATTTTCTTTTACCATATGAATTTACCTTAATGCCCTTAAAAACATAAAACATAAAACACAAATAATGTCATCAGATATTCCTTCTCTTCTCCTTTTCTTTTTCATTTTCGATCAGCCCAGAGAGAGAGAGATTCTTCACCCAACCTCAGTCCATTCTCCATTCTTTCTTCTCCATAGCTTATTCTTGTCGAATCCCCCTCCGCCTTTGTTCTTCCCTTTCTTTTTCTTTCGTTTGTTAGTAAGGTTGTAGGTAGGTCGCCGATCGCTCACCGCTGTAGTGGTTCCCGAGAGAACTTGAGACTTCTCTCTCCTCCTTCTTTCTTCCGTGCGTGGACGTCGAGTAACCAACGTATTGTTACTAGAAGTTAGAATTTGAATTCCTTCACTCCCCTGCGTGCACGGCCGACTTCTTCTTCCTTCCTATGTTTCAAATGTTGCTGATTGAGTGAGTTTAATCCATTTATTTTCTTTTCTTGCAATTTGACTCAGGGTGTATATTGATTGGGTTGCTAAACATTGTGATTTTTTTCCTTATTACCAACTGATGCGTGTTTCTGAGAGTAGGTGGAGCTAAATCAAGCTGGAACTTAAATTTTAGAACACATCTCTGATAGATAATTTCACTTACGTATCGTTTAAGTATGTTGGACATTGTAAGAGGATGAATTTAGAGTTAGTTTTTCTTGGACTTAATTGATTCTTGACAGGACTTGGGTTTAAAAGTATGTTAAACTTAAATTGATTTTTGAAAATATAGGGGTAAAAGAATTGAAGGCTCGAGTTTTTGGTAGCAGTATGGGGAAATCATGATATATATATATATATATATTATCTACATTGATTCTTGGCAAAAGATGATTTAAGAAGTATAGTTAGGATTATATTATAATAATACACTTAGTTTGGCTAATAATAAAATGGAGAATTTGGAGGCATAAATGAGGATGCATGGAAAAAATTTATGAATAAACTTGTAGAAAAATTTATTTAAAAATTTATTATATTTAATAGGGACTCCAGAAGAAAAGAATCTTTATTGAAGTTCTAATAAGGGAATTTTAAGAACTTGATAATATATCAAGTAAGTAAATAATGTTCCCTAATAAAAAGAAATGATTATATTTCTTTTATTTATTTATTTAATTTAATTGTTATAAACATATCTTCTTATTATACCTTATGATTAACCTAATTTAAAGTATTTGTCACGCTCCAAAAATAGCGGGTGAATGGCATGGGTGCGAACTACATCACGCGTTCCTGTGAGTCTTAAAATAAAAATTTTTTTTGTTTTAAAAAAAATATTATGATCATATAGAAATTCTAACACTTTTAATATTAACTATCGTAACAAGGCTTCATCATTTTTGTAAAAATTTTGACAGAACCTTCTCTATAAATAGGATCTCTTAAAAATTTTATAGCAAAACTTTTCACAAAATATAATATCAATCAGGAGCGTAGCTCCTTCCAGCCAGCAACAATAAATATAGATCAAAATAAAATTCTAACAACAATCTATGTGAAACACTAATCTTTCTTTTAAATCAAAATACATATGACTTATATATTTATATCAAAAGTAACAATATCAATTAAAATTTCCACCCAATGTGGCTATATTGCCCTTCAAAGGTCAGTGGTGGGATTAGCATCTGCTAACAAATCTGAGATCAAAGTAAATTTTTTAGTGAATAGCATTCCCAAAATAAAATTTTAAAATTTTAAATTATCAAACTCAAATAATGGTGTAAACTATAAAAAAATAATTCAACACGATAAACTTGTAAGTCTGTAAGTCGTAACCATAATCGTAAAATGAAAGTAAATTATTTTATCATACTTAAAGAAAACAATTTACTCACATATAAATCAGAGTGATATAATTGCTAGCCAAAATCATGTAAATTTTGAAAACACACATTAGTCAACATTTAGAATTTTGAGAACTCAACAGAACAGGTAACAAACGTGAACACACAGTCTATAAGGATAAATAACCAAACATGGCTTATGCCATAAAAACAAATGTGAACACATAGTCCATGAGGGTAAGTAACCAAACGCGACCAATGCTACGAAACAAACGTGGACACAATCTACGAGGGTAAAGCTAACCAAATGCGGCTCGAAGCCACAAAACAAACATGAGTACAAGGCCCACGAATAACAAATGTGAAAATAAAGCTCACAAAAATCAAACTAGCTACTTATTAACCACAGCGCGCTACGGGCTAACGGAACTGCCGTTATTAGCAATGTTCTATTTAGAGTCCTCTTAAAAATTACTTTTCAATCACGCGAGAAAAATAACTACTTCTGAAATACAATTTGCATTTTCATTACCAAACTCGCATGAATCATTTCAAATTTCATGTGGTACTTGCCGAAAATGATATTCCATAAATAATGTATAAACTTGTGTTAATTAAATAACCAAAATTTTTCAAAAATTTATAAACAACAAGTTTCATAATCTTTGAAATACATTTCTTAAGGAAATAAATGTACATATCATCATCTAATTATCCATCATTAATGTTTTAGGAGTTCCAAAGTTAACGTAGTTCTTAAGAGTAAAATATTTTAGTAAAAATTTATTCAAAATGAAAATAAAAATAAGTTAAGGGGATGCTATTCACTTACCTGAAATCTTCAGAATTCAAATTTCTCCTCTCAACTTTAATTAAATTTCTCCTCTTCTAAATTCCCTATAAATCATATTAAAATTTTATTTAACCCTCAACCAGTACAATAATTTCTTTTTTTTCCATCCTCACTCACCACCAATATTAAACTATAATACACCTAATTTTTTTTCTTAAGAAAATCCTTACTAGCATTTGGTCAGGGCATGAAACAGAAATCATTTCCAATCTATTCATAAAAATGCTAGCATTCAATATTTCACTAACAAATATCCATCTTCAAAAATCCAAAAATCACATCATAAATTTCATAGACCAATATTCTTTGCAGCATCCGAATTAAATTTCATACTTTCCACAATAATTAATGAATCTTTAAAAATATTCAAAAATCAAGTCCAATTTCTGCTAATAAGAACTTCAACGACCATCTTATAACCATCATTTCTCAAGTTTCATATCTCATCTCTTTTAACATAATCCTAACCAATTCTTCATTATCAATCAATTCAAACAAAATAAGTTTAACTCAAAAGTTGACCCATATGTATATTATTATCAAGCTTTAAGATAAATTTCAAGTTCAAATTTGACTCTTCTCCTTCCTATAACAGTACGGGCAGCAACATAACTCACACAAAAATTCTATAATTTCAGTCATCAATCAACTCTCTCTCTCGCACAGATTTACCAAGAAAGAATCCTTAAGATTCTCACCTCAATTAACAATAACAGCAGAGGCAACAAAGGAGACAGAACTTACAGCAAAACAGGGGAGAGATTCAAACGCAACCCACGCAAGAGGAAGAAGAACTGAACCAATCGAACCAGACCAAGAAGCAACAAACCCATAAGAAATACCTTAGATCAGCGATTCAGCTCTCACTCCACCCACTACTCAAACCCACACGCGAATGGCAAGCCAGCACGAGGAACAACGAAGCCTACCAAAGATAGAAATGATGGAGAACCTGTTAGCAAGGTGGCAACGACCACCACTAACGCTGGCGAGAATGAGGAATGAATGAGAAAGAGAAGTCCGTAATGGCAGAGAAGGGTCGGTGATGGCACTCCAGATGTCTCTCTCTCTCTCTCTCTGCGAAATCGTGACTGAATAGGGAGAAGCGAAAGAGAAAAATATAAATCTGATGAAGGGGAGGGTATATTGGTAATTTTGTAAAGCTAAAATCACAAAATGAACCCCCATTTTTTTTAATTCTTGGTTATTACATTATTTAATTAGCTTATTCATTAGTTGAGTTTAATTATGTAAGTATTCTCATAGTATTATGTTTTTGTAAAAATATTCTACATACATAGACCGGATAAATTATATATGAAAAAGTTATTTATACTTTATAAGTTAAAGGAAAATTTTGCATTATAAGGATTTTTGAACTTCATGCATGGCAAAAATATTTTGTAGGACTAAACACAAAATACTGATTGCTAACAATAGTTTCATTAGCTCTTGACACTATGGCATACCTAACTAGTAGGGTATATTGTATTAGAGGTGCTAGGCCCATGTATCATTCAACACATGTGGAAAGAAGGATGTAATATTATTCATTCTGTTAAGGTCCTAACAACAAACAAGTTTTCCAAGTTATATTTTCACTTTTAAGAATTGTATTTTTATGTTTTTTTTAAATAATATATTCTCAATTTAGTGGTTATGATTCTCTATTGTCTCTTTTCTATTTTTGTTACTCAATTATTAAAGATAAACTATGCTAATATTTTCTAATACCATTGATAATTAGATTAGTCACTTGTTTTTTGTGTTATATGTTTATGATTATCATTTTTATTTATTAATATTATTTAGGGATGTTATTTACTAAAAGAATTTTTGATATTTAGATAGTAGAAGTAGATCTGTTCTTTAATATACTTCGTGGGACTCCTTCAAACAAGAAGCATTTTGTTGCTCCAATTTTGTTGTGGATTAATGTAAATATTTAAGCATTTTATTTTCATTATAGAGTCACTCCTCAAATCATATAGGCAGGATCTTTATTTAAAATATTTTGATTTGTATGTGTATATAAACTGTATCAAAGTGGAACTTTGAATGTTGCTTGGACATTCTTTTTGGCAAGTTGTAGAGATTTTAGGAAATCCAACTTATAACGGAGACTCTACCAAAATTTATACAGCAAGCTTGAATATTTGTTCCTATTAACAATGGCTTAATATAAGTGATGATTGTATGACAAAATTGTAATTAATATGTTAGATGTGTTAAAAGTTTAGGTTTATGGAATATAAGTTTTCTTATATTTCAGCTGGTCACACTTTGAAAATTCAAGGTGTGACACAATGTGTCATGATCTTGGTTAAGAGTAATTTTGATTGCTGAGTTGTTAATTAATATTCAACACAATGCCAATATTATTCATTGAAGGAATATAATAAGGTTAGTATTGGAATTTGGAACAAGTATATGGTGAAGGAAATCTTATTTTTATCAAAATATCTTATATTTTGAAAAAAACAAGTGTTTTATAAATAAACTGAGAAGGAAGGAAGGAATATCATTCGCACATCCTAAAAAATTATATTTATGTTATATACTTAATTTGCTTATTTTTTTGTTGATTTCTCCCAAAGTTAAATTTTAGCTCTTATTGTTCTCTTGTTGTTAGAAAGAGAACATGCAAATTAAACACGTAAGACTGCCATTTGTATATTTTACTTTATTTCATTACTTATATTCATAAAGCCAAACTTGTATATGGAAATTTGTTAAGAAATTAAAGTCTATGAAGTCCCTCACATGGCCTATTAATTAGACCACATGAGAAATTCTTGCATAGATTTGGTATAACACATCATCCATGCTTTGTACATGCAATGTTCATACCAATTAAATCAAATAAAATTTTATATGTTAATATCTTTAAAAAAAAATTTTTTGGTAATCTCCTTCCTTGTCTTTTCTCTCCCCATCATCATCAATAAAAGAATAAATTTATATTTACAACTATATGATATAGCATGTTTTTATTAGATAGATAATAAATGATGTGATGCACTAAATTCATGCAAGAATTTCTCCAAAGACTAGAGAAATTAGAGACAAATCAATCCTAGTGGAGGCCATTTTATGATTTGCCTAATTTGTTCTTCATTGCTCACAATACTGCATCGATATCCCTAGCCTACTTGTGTTGGGAATAAGGGTGGATATGAGATGTAATTTATTGTTGCTTCCATTATCGTTCTTTTGCTGCATTTGTACTCCCTGGCTTTTGGTTCTATCAAGTGCATAGAGAGTGAGAGGCTCACAATTCTCTCAAACACAACTTCATAGATCCCTATGGGTCTTGCGCCTCTTAGGAGTGCAATGAACCATATAGAATGTTGCAACTGGTATGGTGTTAACTACAACTACCAAACCGGCCATGTGGCAACACTTGGTCCTTTTTCCACTAAAATTTAAAAGGTACAATCTCCCCATCATTAGTTGAATTGCATCATTTGACTTCCTTGGAGCTTTCTAGAAACCAGCTTGAAGGTGAGATACCCAAAACCTTGGCTTTATGCAACTTAACCTAAAAAGCATGAATACGTCAATTTTAGTGGCGTATCCGTATCGGATATGCACTGGACACAAACACTCACTCCGTGTGAGTACGTTCATGTTCGACACATTTTTTGTTTAGGCGATACGGCTGACATAACTTTATCACAGGACACTGTGTTTTACATAAAAAATTGCCTAAAGCCCTAATTTGCAAAGCATAAACAAATCAAACCTCACAAATTCTCCATTCTAGCATTCTTTGCCAACTCACAAAATCAGTTGGCCATCGCTCTCTTCTCATTAAGTCCCAGATCACGCCATCGTTCTCCTCTGTGAACCCTTAGAACAAGTCATCGTGCCTTCTTATTTGCACCATCATGAACGCATTCTTGGTTGCTCAACTCATTGGCATCAAGTCCAGGATCTTTTGTTGGTTCCCTAGTTTGCTTCTCTCTCTCTCTCTTTCTTTTGTGTCTCAACTCTCATGCTGAAACTGAAAAATGAAATGAGTTTGTTATTTTATTGTGTTGCTCACTCTTTTATTTCAACTCAGACTACTCAGTGGTCGCATTTATATTTGTTTCAACTCACGTGCTTTATTTTTTTTACTGAAGCTCATGCTTTATTCTGTGCTTCTATTCCTCTCCTTTAAATTTGACTTTTATTCATTAATTTAGTACGTTACATTGCAATATTCATGCGTAGAATCTATATTCTATGCCCACTTGCTTTCTATTTTTATATTACATATTATTTTGCTCAAATCTCAATCTGCATTTCAATAGTTTTAGTCATATTTGATTTTAGTTTATTTCAATTTTTTTTAATTAGATATGGTTATAGCCAGTAATTCTATGGGAAGCATTAATTCAGCAACTCATTATTCTTCTATAATTGAGCTACAAAAAGATGGAACTCCCTTATAATGCTATGTCACTTTGGTGAATAAAGATAGGGACATACCAGGGGGTGGAAATAGATATTGGAGGTGTAATTATTATAACAAAGAATTTAATGGCTCTTACTTTAGAGTTAAGTGACACTTGTTACATACTTTTGGCAAGGGAATTGCTATATGCTCAAAAGTTGATGAGTATTGCCTAGCTGAGATGAGAAAATTATAAGATGTTGATAATAAGACCAAGCTAAAGCAAGTGCCATTACCACCCTAGCTGAAGGTTTATCTCCCTTACATCCTATGACAAGTAAATGTAACCAAAGCAAGAGAAGGGCAATAAGTCCATTAGAAAAGGCCTTCCAACAAGGGGCAAGAGAAAATCTATATGCTAAAATTGCAAGAATGTTTTATACAAGTGGTTTATCTTTTCATTTGGCATGCAATTCATATTTCATTAGTTTATATCAATATGCTACTAACAACATCAGTCTTAGATACAAACCTCCTGGTTATAATGCATTATGAGGCCCATTGTTGTGAAGAGAAAGAGCTTACACAGAGAAGTTACTTGAACCAATTAAAGGAACTTGGAGTTTGAAAGGAGTGAGCATAGTCACAGATGGTTGGACAGATGCTCAAAAGAGGCCTTTGATTAATTTTATGGCTGTGTCTGACAAGGATCCTATGTTTTTAAAGGCAATTGATGGATTCAAAGAATATAAAGATGTACATTATATAGCTGACCTAATGCGTCAAGTAATTGAAAAGGTCAAGCCTCAGAATGTGGTACAAATAATCACTGATAATGCATCTGTTTGCAAAATAGTAGGTATACTTATAGAGGCCGAGTATCCCACCATTTTATAGATGCTATATATTATGCATACGCTCAATCTTGCATTAAAGAATATATGTGCAGTAAAGAACACAGAAGCAAATGAAATTGTGTATGATGAATGTAATTGGATAGAGGAGGTTAAGGATGATGTTATTTTTATTAGAACATTTATCATGTGTCATTCTATGCGATTGGCAATTTTTAATGAATTTGTGCCATTAAAATTACTTGTTATAGGTAACACTTGCTTTGCATCCACCATTGTCATACTCAAAAGACTCAAGCTCATTAAAACTTCACTTCATACAATGGTGATAAGTGAAGCATAGAATGCTTATAAGGAAGATGATGTTGGAAAGGCAGCCACAGTGAAAAATTTAATTCTTAATAACTCTTAGTGGGATAAGGTGGATTATATACTTTCTTTCATAGGACCAATTTATGACATACTTCAGAAGGCTAACACAAATAAGCCCATACTTCATTTAATTTATAAAATGTAGGATTCAATGATAGAAGAAGTGAAGCAGTGCATTTACAAGCATGAGAATAAAGAGTTTTCTGAGTATTCAGCTTTCTGTGATGTTATTTATAGAATCATTATTGATCAATAAACAAAGAGTTGCACTCCCATTCATTTGTCTTGCACATTCATTGAATCCTAGGTTAGTAATATTACTATTACAATGTTTATCATTCATGAATTATTTAGTTTTGTTCTTAATACTTTTTGTTTGTAAATGTTATAGGTATTATACACCATAATGGCTTGAAGGTGCTCTCAATAGAATTCTACCTCATTCAGATAATGAAATATCATCTGAGAGAGTAAAGTGCCTTCATAGGGACTTTACTGATCTTGAGGAGAGAAAGGCAGTCTTTCAAGAGTTCCTAAAATTTGATGGAAGTTTAGACTTCTATTCATCATTTGATTTCTTCTAAGATAGGTGAAATTTAGAACTTAAAGAGTGGTGGTGAAATTTTGGTTCTTTCACCCCTATTCTTCAAAGGCTTACATTGAAACTTCTAGGTAAACCATGCTCTTCCTTTTGTTGTGAAAGAAATTGGAGCACTTACTCCATTGTTCACTCATTGAAGAGAAACAAAATCACTCCTAAAAGAGCTGAAGACTTAGTTTATGTGCACACTAATCTTCGTCTCTTACCAAGGAAGAGTGAAAAGTATCACTTTGGGTAAAGTAGAAAGTGGGATATTGGTGGAGATACTATGGAACCATTTGATGCTATCAAATAGCCTTGAGATGGCAAGCTTGTCACTTGATGAACCTATTTTATAGCAAGAAATTATAGGAGAGCCTAGTAATGTAATGGAAAATGAGGATGATGAAATGTGATGTATTTAGCAATAATTTGTATTTTGTTGGATTGCTACACACTTTTGATAGTTGACATATTACTTACATTTATATAAAAAATTTATATATTCCCGTATCCGTATCTTAAAATTTTTAAAATTTGTTGTATCGTCGTATCATGCTGTATCGTATTCGATACTCGTACCTATATCTGTGCAACCTAAAACTTAACATACTTGGATCTATCTGACAACTCCTTGGATGGCTAATTGGATGACTTTGTTGCAGTATTCAACCATTATGCTGACATATTACTATAAAATTTGGATTTATCTTTTAATCAATTCACTAGTCTACTGTTGGATTTCTCACATTTCTTATATCTAGAACATTTATTTCTGGATCACAATAAACTCTGTGGAAGTATAAGCTAGAGCATTGGACTGTGGTCAAGCTTGGAAGAGTTATCGATTGTATATAGTTCTTTTGAAGGTGTCATGTCTTACACTCATTTCTTGAGACTCTCCCAACTAAAAACCTTAGATAGTTGCGTATAGTTCTTTTGAAGGTGTCATATCTAACACTAATTTCTTAAGATCCTCCCAATTAAAAACCATGGACTTTTCTTTTAGCCATTTGGCTTTTCAAATTAGTCATGATTGAATCCCCCTTTTCACTTAAATTTCATTCATCTAGCTTGTCACGTACTATCAACAAAAGATAACAATACTGGAAAGGAAAAAGGGACCACAACATATTATTTCAACTAAGCAACAGTACAGAGTCGAGTAAAAGAAAGATAGCCACAGGAATAAATACAGAAGGAAAAGAAGTTCAGAGAGAGATATACAGTAGAAGGGAGAGATCATTCACAAATTCCACACTATCATTCGCCTGCTCCTCTACCATATAACAACTTATGCTCCTTAATTCTCTCTCAACTTTCACGTGAGCTTTTGAGAACGGTTACTCCTACGTATCACTGTGGGTCCCTCATTCCTCCTCATTTCTAGTTCATGAGTATCCCATACATGCATGTGTGGCACCTGCGTTCCATTTAGATTGGGCTTAGGTTGGATAGTAGACCTCATCATATCATTAGGCTCATACGTGACAATACCCTCCTATATCAGTCAAACCTTGTCCTTAAGGTTAAAGGTTGGGTATTCCTTCCGAATCATAGTAATATCCTCCCAAGTGGGTTCTGGTAGCCTATCCTAGTGAATTAACAATTGAGAAACCTATGTGATTCCATGTTGCACCCTACATATCTGCAGAACCTCAAAAGGTTGTATAACAGGGCCTTTGGGAATTGAAAACAAAGGAAAGGGAAGATATAGAGTAACAGTAGACCTATGATATTGCTTAAGCACTACAATGTGAAACACTGAATGAATTCTAGCATGCTCTAGAGGATCAAGATAATAAGTGACAGTGCCAATGCATTCCACCACCTTGAACAGTCCAAAGTATTGAAGACCAAGTTTCTGATGCTTGCAAAGAGCCATAAACTATTGACGATAAGGTTGCAACTTGATAAATACGAGATCCCTCACCTGAAAAGCATCATCACGATGGTAACGGTCGGCATACTTCTTTATGTGAGCCTAAGCTTTATGGAGATTATGTTTGAGGTGATGCAAAAGTACATCACGTTACTCAAGCTGGGCGTGTAGATCAATTAGGGTGTTCGTCGTGGAGTAACCCGTTATCATGGATGGAGGGTCATGGTCGTATATCACTTTGAATGGGGTTATACCGATGGCCAAATAAAAGGCAGTGTTATAGCTATACTCAGCCTACAAGAGATAGCCAAGCCATTGATGAGGATAGTCAAACACAAAACACTATAAATTCATCTCCACACAGCGATTTAACACCTCTGACTGGCCATCCTTTTAGGATGATATGCCGAACTCATGGTCAGTTTGATACCTTGTAATTGGTACAGAGTTTTTGAGAATAAGCTAGTGAAAACCTTGTCATGATCTAACACAATCGTTTGGGACATCCTATGCAAATAGACTACATGTGAGAGAAAAGCCTTGGCCACATGTTGGTTGGTGTAGGCAGCTCATAATGGCATAAAGTGAGCATATTTCGATAATTGATCAACGATAACCAAAAGAACTGAGTATTAACGCATTGATAGTAGTGAGGTAATGAAATCCATGGAATAGAATCCTATATCTGAGTAGGGATAGGTAAAGGACTAAGCAAATCAACAGGAAGAGTCTAAGCAGACTTCACACGTTAGGAAATAACATAGCTTTTGACACGTTGGGAAATAACATAGCTTTTGACAAAATTCTGAATATTGCGTCGTATGAAGGGCTAATAAATAGAAGTGGCCAGCCGTTAAAACATACAGTATGCAACTGCATGTCCTCTAATCACTGAAGCATGAAACTCCAACAGAATATGTTGAACCAATTCTATGTCCTCATGAGGAACCATGACTCTGTCATGATAGTAAAGAAGGCCATCGTGCACACAGTACTCTGCAAATACCGTAAGATCTTGATCAACCTTAAAACAGAGCTCTTGAAGATGAGTAGAATTACAAATAGCAGAGGCAATTTCTAAAAATAACGTTGATTACACTTGGTGGAGAGCTATAAAAGAAATATGAGATAATGCATCAGCAGCCTTATTAGTACGACCAGGCCTCTATTCAATGGTAAACCTGTAACCTAATAGTTTGGAAAGATACTTCTCTTGTTTCGATGTCTGTAAAACTTGACAATCCAAATGCCTGAGGCTCTCTTGGTCTATGCGTATAGTAAACTCATGCCTGAATAAGTAATGATGAAACTTGGCCACGGCTTGTGAAATGGCATATAATTCATGGACGTAGGCAAATTAAGCCTGCATGCAAGCTAAGATCTGCTTTGAAAAATATACAATAGGGTGATTATGCTAGCTCAACACTGCCCTGATTGCACAGCCTGATGTGTCAGTCTCAACCACAAATGGGTGAGTAAAATCTGGAAGGGCTAGAGTAGGGGCTTCTGTAAGTACTTTATTGAGTCTACTAAAGGCTATTGAAGCTTCTTTTATCCATCGAAATCCATCTTTTTAGAGTAACTTGGTCAATTGATTTGCCATTAAAGCATAATTCTAGATAAAACAACAATAATAGCCTGTTAAACCCTAAAACCCATGGAGTTGCGTAACATTAGATGGCGACGGCCATTGTTGTAATGCCTCCACTTTTAATATATCCAATGCAACTCCACCAACAGAGACTGCATGACCTAAATATTCTACCTTCAAATGGCCTAATGAACATTTTAACCTCTTAGTAAACAACCTATGAGCAACTAATTGCTCCATCACTAATTCAACATGTTTTAGATGTAGAGTCCAAGTAGCACTATAAATTAAAATGTCATCAAATAAAATTAAGACAAATTTATGTAAGAAAGCTTTAAAGACATAATTCATCAAAGCTTGAAATGTAGCAGGGGCATTTGTCAAACCAAATGGCATAACAAGCTATTCATAGAGACCCTGATGCATACGAAATGCAGTTTTCTCCCTGTCATTTTAAATGCATGCACACTTGATGATATCTAGCTCATAAGTCCAGTTTGGAGAAATACATGGAGCCTCCTAACTCATCTAATAGTTCATCAATAGTGGGCATTAGAAATGAGTCCTTAATGGTTACTTCGTTCAATGCTCGATAATCTACACACAACCACTAAGAACTGTCTTTTTTTAACTAAAAGGACAAGTGCCAAAAAAGGACTAGTACTTAGCTGGATGAACCCATCTTGTAGTAACTCATCAACCATCTTCTTAATCTCAGCTTTTTAGTTGAAAGGGTAGCAATAAGGACATACTTTCACTGGACTTGTTCCAGGCTTTAATAGAATTCAATGGTCACATTCATAGGATGGAGGAAGGCCATGAGGTTGCTCAAATACAGCTTGGTACTTCTATAAAAGGTCAGCTAATTCTGTCGGGGTGTTGTCTGGTTCATTGTTTAGGTCACTGTTAGTCATACTTCTCATCTGAAAAAAGAAAATAGAGGCAATGGCACTAATATCTTAGATGCAATGGAACTGGTAGAATTAGGCTAGAGTACACTGTGCCTTACTAAGCCCAGTTAGTATGATAAAACAGCCTGGTCAAGGAACTTTATCTGAGCATTGTTATAATCTACTACATGTGGGCCTAATGTGGCCAGCCAAGCAAATCCTATTACTACATTAAAGCTCGCAATTTCTAACATGAAGGCAGATAACAAAATGGTATGACCATCTATTTAGATAGGAAACTCATGTATTTGGCCCAAACCTTTTATGACTTGTCCATTTCCAACCAATACCCATATGGGTTTGATAGGCTCCACTACCAACTTAAGGTGTTCCACGATTTGAGGGTGTATACAGCTATTAGAACTACCACCATTAAGCAATACCTGTACTGTTTACCATAAATCTGGTTGACAATTTGAATCATTGTATTGCCACCAACCCCATTGTATGCTTGGAGTGAAATATGAGGATACATAGCTATATCCAAGTGTGAAAGATCTTGTTCAATGGCCAGTGGTGGTTCTGGTACTTCTTCTTCTTCTTCATATTGTAGCCACATAAACTGTTAGTTGTTGCATCTGTGATTAGGTGAGAACTTCTCATCACAAGTATAACACAGCCCCTTCTCCTGCCTAATATGCATTTTTGCCACCATGATTTTTCAGATTGGAGTAAGAGGTTTGGTCGATGGTGTTGGAAGTAATAATGGAGCCAAGGATGGTTTCAGGGTCGACGAGTTGGATGTAGCAGAGGGCAGAATGGTCGAGAATGGTTTAACCATCAAGGGATTTGTGCTGCTATAGCCCGAGGGACTTCCTTTAAGTTTGTTGTTAGTAACTATTGGATTATATTGATCATTGAACAATTTGGCCAAACTGATCGTATAAAGCAAGTTTTCTAGCGATTGAGCTAAAACTTCTCTTCATAACTCCATTTTAAGGCCCTTCACAAAATAGTCTAATAGTGCCTCATCAGACACTCCCTCCGTATGATTTGCCAAGATTATGAATTGCTAATGGTAACTCTCAAAAGATCTATCCTGTACCAACTTGAATAATTGTTATCGAGGCTATTCGAATTGCGTTAGCCCAAAATGAGTCTCCACTGTACTGGTGAGACTCTCCCAAGTTGTGATCAAGTTGGTCTTAAGCATCATTTAGAGCCATGGTATCGCCACACCTTTCATATAAATGGATACCAAGATTACCCATTGAGAATCTGTCATCTCATAAAAGGAAAAATACTGGGCTACACAGAAAATCCAGCCATAGGGGTCAATTCCATCAAAGCAAGGAAAGTCAAGTTTTATCTGTCTCTACTGCACATATTGGCTACCTAGATTTGATGACAATCCTCCTTTATAAGTATTAACTATGTTGTTTTTGTTAATATTATCAATCATTCGAGTCAACATTTCCATATTCTTCTCCATTTTGTCTAAACGAGGATTTGAGGCTCTCATTTTAGCTTCCATAATAGCTTCCTAGCATCTTTTTGCAGTTGAGATGATGTACTAAATCTCCTAAGGCAGTCTCTAATCGCTCCATTCATGTGAAATTGGATTTTTCCATTCATTCTACGATCTCACACATACCTTGCATATCTTTACCCAGATGTTTGTTAAAAGTGTCCACCTGGTCTATAAACTCATGCATGATTTGCATATTGTCACCCAAATGTTTCAAGCTACTTGAGAGCTCCTTCATCCATGTGTTTTCTGCCATCGCATCTTAATCATCTTCTCAATGAAAGCACCTATTATCACGTACTATCAATAAAAGACAGTAGTACTAGAAAGGAAAAAGGGACCATAACGTATTATTTCAGTTAAGCAATAGTGTAGAGTCGAGTAAAAGAAAGATAGCCATAGGAATGAATACAAAAGGAAAAGAAGTTCAGAGAGAGAGAGGTAGACAGTAGAAGGGAGAGATCATTCACAAATTCCACACCCATCATTCGCCTGGTCCTCTACTACATAACAACTTACACTCCTTGATTCTCTCTCAACTTCCACGTGAGCTTCCAAGAACGGTTGCTCCTACGTATCACTATGGGTCCCTCGTTCCTCCTCATTTCTGGTTCATGAGTATCCCATGCAAGCATGCATGGCACCTGCTTTCCATTTAGATTGGGCTTAGGTTGGATAGTGGACCTTATTGCATCATTAGGCTCATACGTGACAATCAATGTCACACCCACAAGCCATCTAGGTAGAACTTACCCCCAAAAGGTGCCTCGTAAGGGGAGGGTGCCCATCTAACTTATAAACTACATTTCACCAATGTGGCCTCCTGATCTGGGACTCATGACATAGACCACCCCTTAAGAGATGACATCCACAATGGCTCACACTCCACGATGCTTCATTCGGCCTTTAACCGGTCAACCCCTTTATGGGTAACCCTTTTCACAAATGGAAACTCTCAACGAGAACACCAATATTACAACCACAAGCCATCTGGGTAGAACTCACCCTCAAAAGGTGCCTTATAAGGGGAAGGTGTCCAGATAATTTATAAACCATATTTCACCAATGTGGCCTGCTGATATGGGACTCATGACACAGCTCACCCCTTAAGAGCCAACGTCCGTGATGGCTCACACTCCATGACGCTTCACTCGGCCTTTGGTTTTGGGATTTCCAACGTCACTTCAAACCAAAAGTCTGCACTTAATATAGATATTTCAAGTGCTGAAATTTCTGGTATAATTCCATGTTGGTTTTGGGATTTGTGGTTTTCTTCTTTAAATATTTCACACAACCATATTTCTGGTGGAATTATGAAATTTTCAAGAGTAGACCTTAACATTCAAATGATGGATCCCAGCTCAAATTTGTTTGAAGGCTCAATTCCATTAATTTTATCATATTTACCTAATGGAATATTGGACATATCCAATAATAATTTACTGATGCTAATGCCCATCACAACTATGATAGTTTTAGATCTCTCAAACAGTCCTTTATCTGGTATACTTCCAGATTGTTGGATATATTTTGAATCGTTGGTCTTTTTAAGTGTTGTAAACAATTACCTCATTGAAAAAATTCCAGCGTCAATTGGTTCATTGAGTCAAATTCAAGCATCACATATAAGTCACAATTGATTCACAGGAAAATACCTTCTGTTTTAAATAAATGCAAAGAGCTAATTAATAACCCTTGATGCTGCCCAAAATAGTTTTTTTGGATCAACACCAAATTGGATTGGCATTGGATCGGATTTAAAAATTTACTAATTCTCAGTATTAGATCCAACATGTTTTCCGGAAGCCTGCCTTCCAATATCTGTCATCTATCTCAAATTCAAATATAAGACCTCTCTATGAATAATCTCACCGGAAGTTTACCCAAATGCTTCAACTGGCTTTCTGCATTGGCTTCTGAAAAAGATTTCAGTACATCGATAAGCTTTGTCCTTGTTGGTAAATATGGATATGATGGTGATTATGATTACCCTTTCGTGGAGAGCGTGTCACTGGTATGGAAAGGTAAAGTGTCCAAATACCAAAGTACATTGGGATTAGTTAAGAGCATTGATCTCTCAAGCAACATAGTAATAGGTAAAATTCCAAATGAAGTGATGGATCTTGTTGGATTGGTTTCCTTAAACATCTCAAGAAACATGCTTGGTGGACAAATCAATCCCTGCAACAATTGGACAATTAAAGTCACTTGACTTTCTTGATTTGTCAAGGAGCCACTCGTATGGACACATTCCTTCAGAGCTTTCACAAATATATCGTCTTGGCGTGATGGACTTATCGTACAATGGTTTGTCTAGAGAGATTCCACTTGGCACTCAGTTGCAAAGCTTTGATCCCTCCACTTACGTGGGAAATGCAAGACTATATACGTGGTGCTCCCCTTCGAAAATATCCCGGAAAGCTAACAGAACATCACCAAGATGATGGAAATTCCGAAGATGATGAACAATTTTTCAATCAACGTTTCTACATTAGTTTGTCACTCAGATTTAGTACAGGGTTTTCTGGCGTTAGCAGCCTTCTAGTTCTGAATAAATCTTGGAGATGTGCTTATTTTAAGTTGATGAATGATGCAGATGACAAAATGTATGTGGCGGTTGTCATAAACATCCTCAAATTGCGTAGAAAGAGATCGTCTCAGCTAGACGGTAATTATTAGTATTTGGTTTTCATTTGTGTTTTGTGTTCATATCATTGTTGTATATTTTTTCTGCAAGTGAACTAGTAATTTCATCTCATTAAAAATTTATTATCGTCTCAACTAGACGGTAATTATTAGTATTTGGTTTTCATTTGTGTTTTGTGTTCATATCATTGTTGTCTATTTTTTCTGCAAGTGAACTAGTAATTTCATCTCATTTAAAATTTGTTATATGAAGATATAAGCCTTTCGTAGAGACTTGGGTGTTTTCTATTTACGTTAAAAAAACTTTCGAAAGCTAAAGTTTTTCAGTTCTGAGAAAAAGGAGAGTTAATGTTTTTAGCTTCTTAAAAATAAGTAAGCATAATGATTGTAAAAAAAAATGTAAGTATATTATATAATGGCTTTCTTGGAGAGAACTATTCATAAAATAGGCATTATATATATATATATATATATCTATCTATCCTGAAAGCTGAATGTATCTTTTATGGCATGTGTTTTGTTCACTATTTTTCGGCTCTCTGAGTTTATTTTGTTGGCTAACAAATTATTTTTTACTTTTGATCCATTGATGTTGTAGTCCTTCTCTTGGAGGAGAGGAGTGCTTTAATTTACAAGGCAGCCTTTTATGCTTCCTTCCATCATCACCAGAAGGATTAATAACAAGACATTTGTTTTATCCATACCAGTTGTATAAGTTTTTGACCGAGGAAAAGTTTACAATAATTGTTCAATCCTTTCATGTTCCAGTTTAGTTTGCAGAATAATTATACCATAACAGTTAAATCAGACATCTTGTTCTCCTCGAGTCAATTTATTGGCATGTGCTTGTGGTTTAATTTAATTTGAGATATTGCTTTTGGTTTTGGGCTTCAAATTCTCCATATGTATAATATATAATAATCGTGAAAATTATCTTTGATGATTCCTTTGAGAAAAAATGTAAAAAAAAAAAAAACATAATCATTGATCTTTATGATTTCATTAGTTTTGCTTTTAATCTCTATATTTTTTTAATATTTTTAATTCCTATAATTTTAATACATTTAGATGATGTTTGTTTCATAAGTCTCCTTAATTTCAGTTTTTTCAGTGGGGATTGAAAATATTGAAAAAAATTATAGGAACTAAAAATAAAATCTAATGAATTATTCCCTCTGTTAAAAAATATAAGGCATTTTTTGCAAAGTTAAATATTCAAAAATTTAAGGTGTTTTTAGTCTTTCAAAGGTATAATTATTATCTTTTTTTTTTTCAAAAGTGCCTCTATTGATAGCGACATTATATTTATTATAGAGTGTTTAATAAGGGTAAATATGAAAAGATAAGATTAGTTTGAAAGTAGGTAATTATTTTATTGAGGGTAAGATTCGGTTAAAAATGCTTTACATTATTAAACGAAGGAAGTATATGATTTGGTGACTTTGTTTTCCCAAAAATTTATAACCATGTGTTGCTCTTAACCAAATAACCAGGTTGGCGCAATTAATATTGAACGTGCATTGCTTGTTTAGAAATAGTGGGTGAATTTTTCTTCTTCATTAAGAAGTTGGAGGATTATTTATTATACCTGACTAAACTGTGTGCCATGTTTTACACATAGATATCTATATCCAAGATGAGTTACAATGTTCATGACTCCTGAATTGAAATGTTTTCTACAGGCTTTATAACACACACACACACACACACACACACAAATGGATAAATTTCACTAAAATCGTTATAATTATTATTGTTTGTCTACATTATATGAATGTTCTTGCAGTTGTAGACAAATAGTAGTCACAGATGATTATGACATGTTGTTATTATTATTATTAATTTAATTAATTAGTAGCATAACTCATATCTTGTTTTTATAATGAGATCTCTAAACTATTTAAATTAGATGCGGATCTCTGAATTTACATTTTTTTATAGAAGAAATTTTATGTTTTTATTTTATACTTTATATGGTTTAAATTTTAAAATTTTAAATAGTACCTTTATTTTTATCATAAATTCATTACAGTTAGATTATGTGTCTATTAAAATGAAAAATATAAAAATAAAATAACGTTAAACGTAGTGAATCATCCGATTTAGTGCCCTTTTTTAAATCTTTTTTCATGGTAAAAATACTTATTTTAAAAAAAATATATTGTATGAAATTTTATTACATTTATTTAAACTTTAAAAAACAATCAGAATTTTAAAAAAAATATATTTCTGAGTATTTTGATAAACTACTTTAAATAACTTTTAAAAATAATTTGATACGATAAATTAAGAAGAATGTCATAAAAATACTGACAAACACAAAGATAATATAAAATTATAATATAACTAAATAATAAATTACTTTTTATAAATAGAGATATACGAAAATATAACATAAAATCTAAAAATAGCTTAATAATAATCAGTTTTTTTATAAATGATCAATTTATTAAAAAAGGATTAAATACATAGAATCCTTTGACCAAGGCAAAAATTAATCTCTGCAAGTCATTTTCCAATCAAATAAAAATCTTAAGATATGACTTTTGATTTAAAAATAAGATAAACTATACGGATCAAAATATTAATTTCTCCACAAATTATATTTATCTGAAACTGAGAGAAACATTTTCCCAACAGCTTCCTTCAAGTTCGAGATCGAAGCTTTTTTGCTTCTAAAAAGTCCATATTTAATATTATAATTTTTTACAATTCTTATATATTTTATTTTTAAAGTATAATATTTAAATATTTAAAAATAATTTTAAATCAACGATAAAGATTATTTAAATAAAAACAAAGGGCCCAGTTCATCCCGTGATCCGAATGCGTTTCCATCTTAATTAAAAGTGAAGAATGACCTAAAAAGTTAGGTATCTAACTTAAAAATTAGGCATCACGTGCTTGAGAAAATGATTGTACCCTGATAGTTTATTGAAGATGGCGAGGCTTGACAGTTCAAATAAAAAAGAATTGGCCCAAGAAAATCATAGAGGAGGGTAGGGGGTCTTATTAGGCACATCTTAATTGCTAATATGTCATCAACCATTAATTCATGTTAGATAGATCACTTTGGAAAGCAATATGTCATTCTTCGATCGTTGAAGATTGCGAGCTTGGATTGTTTAATTAATATCGTGAAAGTGATTTGACCCAGAAATATCATGGACGGACGAAGTAGAACTATGAAAAAACTACTTCTTCCTTTCTTAATGTAAATGTAGGGCACTACAAGCAACACTTTCAATAGTTCTAACCACATTTATATATCTTAACTCAGGTTCTATACACTTGAACCTATATCTAGTTTCAAGAAATCTTCTGAAAATTTTTTTTTCGACTATATCTTGTAGCGGCTTTACGTAACCACAACAAATTAAATGAACTGCTACCACAACAGAGTTTTTTTTTTTTTTTTTTTTTTTTCAAGTGCGTGAGCAACTACAATTTATTTCTTACCTAAGGCTCAATGGTGAATCTAGAACCCAGGATTAGTGGGGGTAAGATTTCTTTTTTGGTGAGACAGAAATGATAAATACTACATGGATAGGAAAATTTAATTTGCCCCATGTATTTTGTATGTGATATAACCATATGAACAAATTTAATTTTTACATACGTAAGAGTTGAGATTCAAGCCGCAACCATATGTTTAAATAACACTGAGACTTCTACCATGTATGCCAACTTGATTTGCTAAAAAAAATTAAACAACAAATTGAATATATGAATGTCAAAATTGTTTAAAACTATATAAATGATTTTAGAAATAAATCTAGAAAAAATTTAAAAATAAAATAAATGGTCTTAAATAGACTGAAATAGTTGGTATAAAAAAGGTTGAAATGAAAATTTCAATAAAAAAATAATCATTCATAATACTTACTCCAATTATTCTAGAATCTCAGTCCTTTCCTATTATACCCATTGTTACAAATACTCTGACTAACCTCTATTTTGCCTTAATTATATATAGCTCCCTTCTACTTTTGAAACTTATACAAAACAGTCATAGTATGAATAATTACGAAACACAAACATACTCTCTATTTTTTTAAAAAAATATTATTTTCATTCATCCAACCATTAATTAACTGTTAAATCACATATGATGGACCAGGATACTCCTATTCAAACATAAATATTGTCTAAAAATCATTCAAATTATCAAAAAATTAATGAATATATTTTTTACTTTCTTATTTATTTTTTAATTTTTTTAAATGTATATATTTTGTAATTTTTAAAAAATTAAATACATAAATTGGTTAAAATAATATTTAAACACAATTAAAAATTATGAAATAAGAATTTAATATAATATTGACATAATTTATAATGTAAAGTTTTTAGATCATAAAGGAAAAATAATAATTTCAAAATTTTAAACATAATTACAGATAAAAAAGTATTTTAGAATTATTAATGAAACATTCATAATGGTGCTAAAGATTGAACTAAAGTGTAGGTTTTAAAAATAGTGAAAAAATATTTGTAATTTTTAGCGAGACAAGAGAAAGGTTCTGTATTTTACTCATAACATTAAAGTATTTTGAAAAACCTCTTGACAGCTAAGTTTTTTTTTAATAATAACATGTTTTCGGAAAAAGAATATCCAAGTATTATTTTTTATTCTATAATATCTTCAATTCCCTTATTTGATATCTTTATATATTGATTCCAATCTTCGCTCTACTCGTTTATGCACTTGTTAGTATAGATTCTGATGTTCTGGGTCTCTTTCCTACTTGTAACTTTCACCTATTTTAATTCTAGAATAATTTAATAAAAAAGTATTGATTAAAGGGAGAATAACATTAATACTCTGTTTGGATGGAAAGAAAATATGGAAGGAAAAAAAACTAGAAAGTAAAATAGGAGAGAAAATAACTTTTCCTCTGTTTGGAAGAGGAAAGAAAAGTGAAAGGAAAGAAAAGTGGAAGAGAAAATAGAATATGGGACTTATTATATTTTCTTCTCAAGTTTTCTCTCTATATGTGGAGAGAATTTGGAAAGAAATGAACTATTTGAAACTGTTTTTATTTTATTATTCTGAAAACTGGTGTTTTAAAAAACATGTTCTGAGAACAAAACAAATAATAAAAATAGATATTTTTTTCATTCTCCTTTATTCTTCATAACAATAATTTCAGAACACCTGAAAGTTATTTTTAATTTTCTGTTCTCCAGAACAATATTTTGTTTTTTTGTTTTCTAAAACACATTTTAAAAACACATTATCGAACAAATTTTTTTATTCTTTTATTCTGGAGGACAGAAAACTGTTTTCAGAATAGGTTGCCAAACAAGCCCAAAGTCATTCTTTCATGTCTGCCCTCACTCTCTCATGTGTTCTCTTCCTAAACCTCGCTGCCTTATTTTTTGTCTTCATCGTAGATAATGCTCAAATCGGTGATATGCAATGCTTTCTTCATTTCACAGTATACCACCTACACAAACTCTTCCAGGTAAAAAAAAAAAAACTACACAAACTCTGTTATTAATTATAAGGACACTATTCATTTAATGGAAGCACAACATTGAGTGGGGATAATTTTGGACAGAGTATCCAACTTAGACGAAAAACTGTTATTGTATTTGATTTTAAAAAATACATAATTTTTATTTTTTAAATAGAAAAACAACATACTTTTACTAAACTTTTGATATTAAATTATAATAACATGAAAATACATTTTTATGAACTAATTTCCTTTTAAATTATTTTGGTGATGTTAATTTTAATATAATTTTTTAAATTTATTTTCATAAAGATAATTATATGAAATGTGATATATTTTAACATTAGGGTATTATTGTCATTATAATATTTACTCATGTTCTTTTTTCCCTGTATTTTCTTGTCTATCCAAAAACAAGAAGTGATAATATTTTTTTTATTAATTTTCTCTTCTTCTCATTTTCTTTCCTTCCAATTTTTCTTCTCATTCAAACGGAGGGTAAATTCCAAAAACAATAAATTTATTATAACAACTAGATCTCAATAAATTTTTCTGTAGAATCAGTTTAAATATTATATTTATACCATTGCAAATTTAAAGTTTTAATTAAAAATAAGACACTTAAATTTTAAATATAATTCTCAATTTACAACTGAGACTTCTATTTGTAACCATTTGAATCCATATTTGTAACTTATTTTTAAAAAAATTTTGTCGAGAACTTAACTGTCATAAATTCTCTATTTTAGGACTTATATATTCAGTCTTATATATTTTAAATGCTTGTTTATAATAAAATCAAGACTTGCAGATCTTTTATATATTATTTATTTAATTTTATAACTCTTGTTATTAATATTATTAACACATTAAAATCTTTGTTCAGTATGTAAGACACCGAGGCAAAAGGAGAATAAAGCTCTTACAAAGATGTTGAGGTACAATATCTTTCAATTGTAACAAGACTCAAATGCTTGTTTGCAAATAAAAAGGATGCAAAAAATCTAAGATAAATAAGGTTTCTGATGGAAAGCTAAGGCATCTAGCAAATTCCATGCAATGGATGAAAATTAATTGATTGTTTCTCGATTTTGGCAATGAGCCAAGGAATTTTGAGCTAGGTTTTAGTATGAATGGCATGAATCCTTATAGTTCTTAGCAATATTAACAACTTATCTCTTATGCTATGCATGAAACACAAATATATTATGCTTTATATGTTGATCTTGTGACCAAAGCAACTAGGGAACGATATAGATATTTATTTAAGACCTTTGATCGAATACTTGAAAGAGCGATGGGTGGTAGGTATTGGTGTGTTTGACACTAATCAAAAGAAAATCTTTAAAATACATGTTATGATCTTTTACACCATAAATAACTTCTTTGCATACAAAAACTTATTAGGATATTATAGTGTTAGAAGATACAAAAGATGTTCTATTTGTGAAAAAGACACTTGTTATCATCAATTTTAACATGGAATGAAGATAATCTACATTGACCATAGAATATTTCTTAAATAGGGTCATCATTACACTAGATTAAAAAAGGCTTTTTATGACGATCAAGAGCATAAAGATAATCCAAAATTATTGATTGGAGAGGGAGTTTATGAAAAGATGAAAGACATTAATATTATCTTCATGTCAATTTTAATATTCTTCATCTCTCTAAGAATCAATTTTAGCCTTGTTGGAAAAAAATTGGATGTGGGATGGGAAACATATAAATAAAATTTAACAGTCTTTTTTCCCCCTTGAAGTGCAAAGGGCAAGCTGAATCAAGACTTTGAATTTGTGATGCACTTTGTTATTTATAGGGAATTATGTGCCAAGCATAAATTGTTTTTTTTTTTCTCTTCCTTGAAATCTAAATTAGGCGAATTCCGATTTTATAAGTTGAAATAATTCTATTCAATTATCTATAGTAAAATAATATATATAATTTTAATATTTATACATTCAACTTTATATAATAATTATTATCTATTTAGTATTTTAAAAAATGTAATAATACCCCATGTACTATAATGTCTTCATGTCCTAGGTCCACCATTGTCAATTCATCCCGTTTTATTTTCAGTGCACATTAAAGGCGAGTTGTGGGCCCAAAGAAGAGGACCAGTTGATGGGGGTGAGGTTAGTGTGTGTAAATTATTTTTATTTTTATTTTTGTAATATAAAACCATGGATAAACTGTGTAAATATATAATTTATGTCATGTTAGAATACAAAATATTTCTAGAATCAAATGGCAGAATATCAAAAATATGAAAGGAGTATTTATCATACATGTTCTTTTAAAAAGTTTAATAAAACATTTATTGATGTTTTTCATTAAAATAGTAAACTTTAATATAAATAATTTATATAATAACTACCTTTTTTTGCCTTTTTTTTTTTTTGCGATCCTTTAAAACGATTACCATGTCAAATGAAGTACTTAAGTGTCATTTTACTTCCTTTACTTCAATCACTCATAATCACCCTTTCAAAGCAGATTATCTATATATATTAGCTCCATCCAAAGAAAACATAAAGCAACTAAAGCCACTCCTAGTTTTTGTATCTCTCTTCTTCTTCAACCTTCACATTTGCATTGAAGTATATACCTAATGGCAAAGCAATCTGCTTTGGATCTCGTCTTCAATGTGAGGAGACAAAAGCCGGAGCTTATATCTCCGGCAAAGCCCACTCCTCATGAGGTCAAGTTTCTATCTATAATTGATAGCCAAGAATTCTTACGAATCCAAATTCCAGTCATACATTTCTATCATCATAAGCCTTCTATGGCTGGAAAAGACCCCGTCAAAGTCATTAGAGATGCTCTAGCTAATGCTCTTGTATTTTACTATCCATTTGCAGGAAGACTTAGGGAAGGTGAAGGTCACAAACTCATAGTGGAATGTAATGGAGAAGGAGCGATGTTCATTGAAGCTGACGCTGATATCACTCTTCAACAATTTGGTGATGATCTTCAACCTCCCTTTCCATGTTTCGATGAGCTACTTTACTCTCCTCCTGGTTCCGAAAAAATCCTTCACTGTCCCATCTTGCTTATACAGGTTTATACACTCTATTTCTGATTATCGTGAAAAAACACACAAACACAAATTATTTATGATAAAGAAAACTAGATAGTCTCTATATTCACAAATTGTAGGTGACACGAATTAAGTGTGGAGGTTTCATCTTTGGGGTTCGCATGAATCACAGTATATGCGATGGATCTGGTATTCTCCAATTCATGAATGCTCTCGCCGACATAGCAAATGGTGCAAATGAGCCTTTGGTTCTACCTGTATGGCATAGAGAACATCCAAATGCAAGAGACCCACCAAATGTTACATGCATGCATCATGAGTACGATGAAGTGATCGATACCATGATCTCTTCAACAAGCATAGTTCATCGCTCTTTTTTCTTCGGACCAACTGAGGTCTCTTCCCTTCGTAGATTACTCCCTGACCACATAAGACAATGCTCCTCATCATCGGAGGTTATCACGGCATGTCTCTGGCGTTGTAGAACAAAAGCTTTACAGCTGGACCCACACAAAGAGGTTCGCGTCAAGATTTTCGTCAACGCACGTTTCAGACATAATGGATTAAACCCTCCATTACCAAAAGGTTATTATGGCAATGCTATTGCGTTTCCAGCTGCAATTTCAACTGCTAGTAAGCTTTGCGAGAGTCCCTTAGGGTATGCTTTGGAGTTAGTGAGGAAAGCAATAGCAGAAGTGAATGGTGAGTATATTCACTCCGTGGCTGATCTGATAGGTACTAAAGGACCAACAGGTTCTGGGACTATGCTATCATGTATGGTGTCAGATTTGAGCAGTCTTAGATTTAGAAATGTTGATTTTGGTTGGGGTAAGGCAGCGTATGCCGGTCCTGCAAAGAGTGGATTTGATACATTTCAAGGACAAATTTTTTATGTTGGACATGCCAATAGTAAAGGAGAGGAAGGTAGGTTGGTGCCTGTTTGCTTGCCACCTGAATGCATGGAGAGATTTGCAAAAGAGTTGGATCTCTTGCTTAATGGTGTTCAATGGCAGATCCAAGAATCAACAAGTGTAAGGTCTAAAATCTAATATTAATCAATTTAGGGTGGTTCCAATAATATTTAATTTCCAAATATTACCCAAAAAAATTAAGAAGTTTGAAGCGTTTTCCCCTTCTCTGTGGGGTGGGGAAAGTTTGTGATGTATACGTATATTTTTTAAGTGTTTGAAGTGTAGGGCATGGTTATGTTGGGCGAAAATGTCATGTGAATTATATTTTCTGTTGTTGTTGTGTATACCCATACGCCCAGTGGAAGCATGTACAAGAATCAACAAGTGTGAGGACTAAAATGAAAAATAAATCGGGTTTGTGAAGTCAAAATTGAATTTAAAGTTATATTTGCTAGTCTAAGACTGTTGATTACCTTCCAATTAATGTCTTTGATCTGCTGAAAGGCGTTCCGATTATGTTTATCTCTACTTTTTTTTGTGATTACTTAATTAGACTAAATTAATTAGGTGAAATAGCCAACAGTCTGAACTCTTTCTCTCTTGGAGAGATATTTTTTCTGCATCTTCTAGCTAGTTCCAAAATAATTCAAAGAGAAGTTCCTAACCCATAGAAAGATGCTATGAACACAAAAGTGTTTTATTTGCAAAAGCCAGAAAAAGCAGGGGGAAAAAAAAAAGAAAATAAAGAATAGAAGAAGAATGGGCAAAACGAACTGGTCCATTTAATATGTGGATCAAACAAGCTTCTTTTTAGTAGCCCAACCACCTTTTTGTTCCTATATCTAAATCCCTTTCACAAGTATGGATCATTCTCTACCCAAGAAAAAAAAAAACAATGGATCATTCGAAATCAATGACCCCAGACTAAAGTTTACAACAAAATAAATTTGTCAAGAGAGAACGCAATTGATTTCTCTGCCGCATTCAGATCAGGATGGCCAGAACATACAGTATTTCCATCTAAATTGGAATAAAAACTTGAATCCAACATGTATGCTAATATATTTGAACTAGTACAGTTTATAACAATCATAATATATAGTCTGAAACTCATCGATAACAAATTATGCTCTTAAAGTAAGGTCATGCTACATAAGAGAAAAAGACATAAGAGGAGCATATTTCGATTTAAATGATTGAGCCAATCAACATCCTGGCCAGTAATCTGCCAGCAAAACATCTCAAGGGATATTCACATATTGCAACCATGACATAATGATCAATTTAAATCATTACAAAAAAGAAATAGGTCATTACTACTGCCAAAAATACTTTTTTCACCAGTTGAAAAGGAACTGTGATAAAATTATGAGAGGTGACATTGTTGTAAATAATTAGACTTGAAATAACATTTTCTACATTGATTCCGCATATAATCAATGTAAAAAAAAAAAAATTCTACCCTAGTCCATGGCAAAATCAAGATAGATATGGTGGGGGGCCAAATTTAAATAAAATTTATTGTATATGATGCTGATAATTTAATTTTATGTTTTTAAATTTAGAATAAATATTTCATAAAATATTTTTATAATTTGAAAAATCATAAGATAAGAATTATAAAAAAAAGTAAAAAGTATATGTATTAAAAATTATTTTAGGTAATTTGAATTACTTTTAGAAAAAATATAGGAATTACTTTTAGAAAAAATATATGTTCAAAGTGAAGTATTTTGATCAAACGCATGTAACTTAACAATCAAATAATAGTTAGATAGTTGAAAATAAAATTTTAAAAGTATATAGGATGTTTGTATTTTGTAACTATTGATTCTATAAAAGGTAAATATAGATTTTCAAAACAAAAGAGAGGTGTGTGTACGTAAAATAAATAAATAAATAAATAAGGGATGAATTGGCCCACTAGAAAAAAAATATTGTACTCAAAAAATATGAGCTAAATTTTTTAAAATTTAGAATTGTGGCCGATTCATATTGATATACAAAAAATTTATTATTGATATGCAAAGAATTTATCATTAAAAATTTTTAAGATATTTATTATTGATATATAATGATATATTATTAAAATATAATAAACCTATCATAATGTAAAATATAATAAATAAATCTTAACAGTGTTTGCCAGGTTTGGTTCTATAACATGGGCAAAAGCCCCAATAATAAAATAGAGGATATGCTATTGTATTTTACTCATATAAATATTAATTTATACTCTTTTTGTTACTAAAGAGGTAGTCTTCATCATGCATCAATAATAAAAATATTTTTATAAACGAAAATAGTATAAAATTTATATCTATTTAATATAAAAAATTATAATTATTTATGTATGCACAATATTAATTTATTTGAATGCGGTGGAAATACAAGGTAGAATTTGTTTTTAACAAAAAGAGGAAGACCACTCAACCGTACACATATATACCACACGTTACATGCAGTTGACGTGAGGTTGAGGGACCCTTAAAAGTGTACCTGGTTCCAGCCCCTGACACCGGTTAAACATGTAACCTGTATTTGAAATTTTTTTAAATATAAAAAAGTTATTTTTAATCAATATAAAAAACATGTTTTGTAGTAGTACATAACATATGCAACATATGCATGGCACAGGAGCTACTTTAAAAGTGAAGAATTTCTTAAAAAGTTAGGTATTTAGCTTAAAAAGTTAGGTATCATGTTGATATATATAAAATGGGAAGGGAAAAGAGAAAGAGAGAGAAAAAGGAGGGATAATATTAAGCCTCTCAAATTTTTTTTTAATAATGCTCAAAGTTAATATAAATAAAAATATTAACTCCATTTATAAAGTTTTAAAATGATAAAATAATAAATTTAAATCTAAATTTTAAAAATAATTTTAAAAGATATTGATAGGATGATATTATAATATCTTATTGAATATAAATGAGTCGAAGATAACAATGAAATAAAGTTTTATATGATAATTTTAACAAATAAATATTCTTATTTAATGAATAATCTTAATATTCTAAATAAATTAATTAAATTACAATCATATTCCATCACATGTGCTTGTGATGATGAGCATACCTCAGCAGTTTATTGAAGATGGCAAGGCTTTATGATTGAAATAAAAAGGATTTGGGCTTTATGGTTAAAAAAAATGAAGGCTTTGGCCTAAGAAAATCATAAAGGAGGGTAGGAGGTCTTATTGGGCAATCTCAATTGCTACATATATGGGCATGGCACAGGGGCCACTCCTTTTGTTTTGTCTTGTCTTGTCTTGTTTTATTTTTTTTTTTTTTTCTTTTCCTCAAAAGGCATAGGGACTACCTTAAAAGTTAGGACTTACCTAAAAAGTTAGGCATTAGCTGAAGTTAGGTATCATTTGCATGCAAAAATAAAAGGATTCACCACAATAGCTTATTTAAGATGGCAAGGGTGGACCGTTTGAATGAAAATGACTTGACCTAAGAAAATTATAGAGCAGGGTGAGAGGTCTTATGCAATCTTAATTAGTTTTACGATCTCCAGCCCATTCAATAGATTCATGTTAGGCCGATCACTTTGGAAAGCAATAACATGTCATCCTTCGATAGTTGACAATTGCAAGCTTGGATTGTTTAATTAATATCGTGAAAGTGATTTGGTCCTGAAATATCAGAGGGACGATGTACTGTGAAAACTACTACTTTCTTTCTAAGTGTAAATCTAGGGCACTGCAAACAACACTTTCAATAGTTCTAGCCACATTTATACATGATCTTAACTTAAGTTATATGTATCTAGAGCTACGAATAAGGGTCAAGTCTGATAACCACCAATTTAAACTCATTTTCATAAGAGTTTGGACTTGGTAAAGTGATAGTTTTTTTTAGAGAAGTCATGCTCAGAAAACAAGTCTTGAAAAAGGGATCAAGATCAGGTAATCCATTGTTGTTAAAGCTTGAATAGACTGTTGTTAATTTAAAATGACTTGCTTACACACTTGTTCTATTAGACCTGTGTTTTTAATTATCAGCATCAAGTATTCATTTAGTTTTTGACAACTCCTTATGAATTAACTGTAGTCCATTCGGACTTTAACAAGCTAGAAAAGCATATAAAATGAGTATAATTGTATGTGTTAATCTTTCATCAACAAGTATCTATTTAAGTTTTAACAATACCTCACTCTAAATTATAATAATCCATTTGAGATTTAACAAGTTAGAAAAGCAACAATTCGTTAGAACTGTACTTTTAATCATCAACTACAAGTATCTATTTGGATCTTGACAAGAAATCATATAAATTAGCAACAGTCTATTCAAGCTTTAACAAGTTAGAAAAACAGATAAGATGGGCTTAATTGTATATGTTAGCCTTTCATCAACAAGTGTACATTTAAGTTTTCACAACAATTCATTCAAAATTAACAATAATCTATTTTGATTTTAACAAGTTCGAAAAACTATTAAGATGAGTTTTATTATACGTGTTAGTCTTTCATTAACAAGTATTCATTTGAGTTTTGACAATAATTTATTCATAATTAACAATAATGCATTCGGACTCTCAATAAGTAAAATATATGAAGTTTTAAAGCTCCTAAATTATAATTGTTCATGTCAAATTAAAAAGTAACATTTATAATATAAAATAATAAGTTTCATTTATAAATTAACAACACACTGTTATGTTATAACATAAAAATTGTTAAAAACTTAGTTTACTAATTTACATTTTTTTTTGGCTATATATCATTAAAGGGTTTAGTGGTCACTAAGCTTTTCAAGTGGCAAAGGATCATGAGATCAAACCCTCTCTTAGCCATCTAAATCAATTATTCTTTCAATAAAAATGTTGCCAGCATTGGAACTCCGGCGACCTTGTTGTTGGTAGGGGTCCGGCGGTGGTCCAATGGCTGACACCAATGATAGTAGAGGTTTTTTTTGTTTTTTCGTTTAACTTGAGGGGCAATTTGATCTTTTAATTTTAAAAATTAATATCAGTCAACCATCAAGAGATTGTAGTGCAATTTTGAAATCAATTGATCCTTCATTGATCTTAATATTCCTCAGCGGTCCTTTAGTGCTATTTTCCTGTTTTTAAAAATTAAAAAAATAAAAAAATTATTTAGATAAGTATTTTGAATTTATTTTTTTAAAACTATTCTCATTTTTTGTTTAAAAAATAAAAAAAAGGAAACACCTTAGAGTTGTTTTTTTTTATTTTTTATTTTTCAAGACACACTATATTTGATTTTTTTAAAAAAAATATAGTTATTTTGACTAATTTTTTTATCATAAACACCATTAATCACTTGCAACCATTACTATTAGCCTATTTTTTATTTTTAAAAATATTTCTAAATTAATATAATCAAAAGAATTTTTATTTTGTTTTGATAAAAAATTCTAAAAATTATATTATAAAACAGTTTTTAAAATAAAAAATGGAAACAAAAACCAAACATGCTTTATTTTCTATTTTAAAAAACTTTTTTGTTTTCAACCTGAAAAAAATAAAAATATTCATTTGTTTAAGTGTTTTGAATTTAAATGTTTTCAAAAACTGTTCTCACTAAAAAAAAATGTCAACAAGTTAGAGTTGCCTTTGTTTTCTTTTATTATTTTGAAATCATATTACATTTAAAAATTGTAAATTATTATGACTATGACCAACCATTAACATTGGCCATTATCATAACCATTGTAATCGACCATTACTATTGGTCATTTTTCCAATTCTAAAATTATTTTTAAATTAATACAACCAAATATATTTTCATTTTGTTTTGTTTTAAAAAATAATTTTCAAAAATTAGCTTGCAAATAAATTTTTAAAAATAAAAAATAGAACAAAATCGCTACTTTAGAATATATATATAGATAGATGTACACACACATAAATGATTCTTATATAACAGCTTTTTTTTTTTGCCAGAATTATATAATAGCTATTACACTGAATTATGCATCGAAAAGCGCTTTCATATGCTCTATGTTAGGATTTTATTGCAATATCTTCTGTTGAGATAAATTTATTTAATTATTTTAATTCTTAATCATGGTTTTCTATCTGCTTTTTGAGAGAGCAGGTCTTGTATGTAATTTTATCGCCCTCAACCATAAATATCTATCCCTGGTCCCCCCCCCCCATGATTTTTCAAGCACATTAATTATTAAAACATTGCGATTTTTTTTTTTGGTGTGAAAACATTGTTTTAAGTAAAATAGTGAAAACTGTATCAGTCCTTGAAAACTGTTTTTTAAGCAAAATATTTTCAACACAAATTGAAGACGAGATTGATTTAGAAAAGATCAAAATATATTCTTAAAGCACGTTTTATGGCCGCCGCAAATTGTTTACTTTTAGCAACATCATTAAAAGTCATTTTTTTATAGTGATATTTTTTTATTCAATAATATCATCAATTCCTTTTTCTGTTTTCTTTATATATTGATTCAATTCTTCGTTCTACTCATTTACATTATGCTTCTATGTTCTAATATTTTGGATCTCTTTCGCACCTGTAACTTTTATCTGTTTTAATTCTATAATAATTTAATAAAAAAGTATATATGAAACGCAATAAGTGCATAAGGATCTTACATATTAATTTTCATTAAAATAATAAATTTTAATTAACTCAAATAATTTATTCAATCACTACTTATTTTTTGCAGAATTACTACTAATTCATCATAAAATTATATTTTAATCTTCCAAATATGTTACAGGAATATTTAAATTTATAATTTTGTTACGTTGAGTAGTACCTTTGGTCCTATTAAATACTTCATTTTAAAATCATTTCAAATAATTACTATCACAAATGGAGTACGTACTTAAACTTAAGTTTTATTTTACATTTTTCACTTCAATCATCCAGAATCGCCCATTCAAAAAGCAGATTACATCTATAAATATGAGCTCCATCCAAAGGAAACATAAACCAAATTGAAACTCACTAGATTTTGTATTTGCATTTTAGAACATATTCTACGGCAAAACAATCTGCTTTTGATCTGGTGTTCAATATAATGTAAGACAAAAGCTGGAGCTTATATCTCTGGCGAAGCCCACTCCTCATGAAGTCAAGTTTCTATCTAACATTGATTGCCAAGAAGTCTTACGAACCCAAATTCCAGCCATATATTTCTTTCGTCACAAGTCTTCTATGGCTGGAAAGGACCCCGCCAAAGTCATTAGAGATGCACTGGCTAATGCTCTTGTATTTTACTATCCATTTGCTTATTTTTAACTTACAAGAGCGCTTTTGAAACACTTCTGTAACTAGTGCTCTCATATATACAAAAGCCTTTATAAAACGTCCCCAGAAGAGAGGCCTACAGGAACACTTTTTATAAAAAATGCTCCCGTAGCTTCTGAAATTTTACATAATTGATATTTAGATTTTAAATATTATAAAAAGCGCTGCCAAGAGAGAACACAATTGATTTCTCTGTTTCATTCAGATCAGGATGACCAAAACATACAGTATTTGATATTTTCATGTAAATTAGTATAAAAAATTGAATCCAACATGCTAATATATTTGCACTAGTATAGTTTATAACAATCATAATTTGTAGCCTGAAACTCATCGATAACAAATTATGCTCTTAAAGTAATGTCATGATAAGAGAGAAAGAAATAAAAAGAGCACATTTCAATGTAAATGATTGGCTTAATCAACATCCTGGCCAGTAAATGGGCATGGCGTAGAGCTACCTTAAAAGTGAAGAATCACCTAAAAAGTTAGGTACATTTGCTTGCAAAAATGATTGTACCAGTACCATGATAGTTTATTGAAAAAGTGATTTTTAATCGACATAAAAAATTTATGTTGTAGTAGTACATGATACATGCATGGCATAAGTGCTACCTTAAAGGTGAAGAATGACGTAAAATGTAAAATGCTTTAGCTTAAAAGCTAGGTACCATGTGCTTGTGAAAATGATTGTATCATGATAGTTTATTAACAATTTAATAACTTTTTAACTATACCTATATTAAATATGCATAATTTAATCATATATTTACTATCACCAAACATTTAATAGAAAATAAAAAATTATGATAAAAAAGTTAATCACATGACTTATTAATAGAACAAAAAAAAATTCATCTATCTTTATTTTATAAATAGAACCAAAGGTAATATATTTTTTTATTGTTTGCGGATATACTCTTATTAAAAGCAATCATTTGAGACAATGTCAAGCGCTAAATATAAACATCATCTAAAAGCAAAAGAGGAGAAAAAGGAAAGCCTGAATGCAAAACTATCTTACTTGCCACTACAAATGAACCGCTTCCTCAACAGAGTTTCTTTTCCCTTAGGCGAATCTAGGACCTAAGATTAGTGGGGGAACGATTTTTTTTTTTTGGTGAGACAGAAATGATATATATTACATGGATAGCAAAATTTAATTTGCCCCATGTATTCAATATGTGATAGAATCATATGAACTAAGTTTTTTACATGTACAAGGGTTAGAGATTCGAAACCCAACTACATGTTAAATAATAATGAGACTTGTATCATGTATACTAACTTGATTTGCTAAAAAATATTAAACAACAAATTGAATATATAAATATCAAAATTATTTAAAACTATATAAATGATTTTAGAAAAAATCGAGAAAAATTTAAAAAAATAAATGATCTACTAAAAACATAAGAATTAAATAGGTTGAAATAAAATTTTTGATAAAAAAAATAATCAATAATAATATTTAAATTATTCTAGAATCTCAATCCTTTTCTATTGTTCACTGTTACAAATACTCTGGCCATCCCTCTATTTTGTCTTAATTATGTATACCACTCTTCTATTTTTGAAACCTATACAAACTAGGGCTGTGCAAAAAAAGTTAAAACCCAGTCTGCCCTGGCTAGACCTGGTCTGGAAAAACCAGCTCAAGAAAAAGACTGGACCGAGCAGGTTAGACTGAACCATCAAGGCAGACTGGGTTCAAGAATGTTGTTTAAGACTATTTGGTTTGGCTCGGTCTAGGTAGTTAGCTTTTTTTAATATATATAATAATATATTATTAAATACTTGTTACCAAAAAAAATAGACTCAAGAATTCTTCCCTAATCACTCTAATATTCTCTTTCATTTTTCTCGCTGCCCCCTCATTTTCTTCCTCTGGGTGCCGATCTCCTTATCCTCCTCTCATCTTCAAGCTTCAGTTTTCCAGCAGCTGCTACACTTCGTTTACATCCAAGCTTTGGCCGCTGCTCCTGCCCACTCTCCACTGTGGCATCAACTTATCACTACTAAACTAACTCTATCAGCCATTCCCATTTTTCTTCTCCTCCTTCATTGCGTCTACGTGCTTAACGTTAGCATTTGAGGGCTGCATCTTTGGCTTTGTTCTCCTCTGCCCAGATCTGCATCTTCTCAAAATTCTATCTTGATTTATGTGGTGGATTTGATTGTTTTTTTTAATCTTTATCTCACTCCAGACTGTAGAGCTTCTCATTATTCTACACTCCTTCCAGTCTTTTTTTTTTTTAGAGTTAAGGTTCCTGCCCCTACGAGTCATGGATATTTGACTTTAAAGGAGAGAGAAGGGGGAAGAATGAAGAATGATAGGGTGGGCATTTATAACTTGGGCAAGGGCATGTATAGTTAGACGACGGCTATTTACGACTTATAAAGAAAAATCACAACTTGTAATGGTAAGTTTTAAATGGCTATTGTCTAGCTGTAAATACCCTTACTCAAGTTGTAAATGTATAGGATGTGAGATTTAGGAGTATTTTGTGAACTTCATGAAACTTCTTGATAGTAAATTCTTTTATGTGGGACCAAAATATAATTTCCCTGACTTGTATCTATTTTAATTCTTTAATAATTTAATAAAAAAGTATTGATTAAAGGAAGAATGACATTAAAGACCAAAAACAATGAATTTATTATGATAGTTAGGTCCCAACAAATTTTTTTGTATAATTAGTTGTAAATATTAGATTCAAATAGTTACAAATTCAGGAGTTTTAATTATAAATAAGATATTTAAATTTTAAATATAATTCTCAATTTACAATTAAGATTTTTATTTGTAACTATTTGAATCAATATTTATAATTTATTTTTTAAAAAATTTTGTTGAAAACCCAACTGTCATAAATTCTCCATTTTAGGACTTATATATTCAGTCTCATATACTTTAAATGCTTGTTCATAACAAAATCAAAACAAATCTTACATATATTATTTATTTTATAACAAAACTTTTGTCATTAATATTATTAACATATTAAAATCTTTGTCCAGTAGGTGAGACACCAAGGTAGAAGGATAATAAATTTCCTATAAAAGTGTTGCAGCGTGGTATCTTCCAAGACTCAAGTGCTTGTTTGGTAATGAAAGGGATGCAAAAGATCTAAGATAGCATGCAAATAAAAAGATTTCTTATGGAAAGCTGAGACATCCATCAAATTCCGAGCAATGACAGAAAATCGATCAATTGTTTTTTGATTTTAGCAATGAGCCAAGGAATGTCTGGCAAGGTTTTAGTATGAATGGCATGAATCCTTAGCATGAATGTTAGTTTATTTAGTTATTTCAATAGTTGTTGAATTGAGTTAATTAGTTAGGGTTTTTTTGTTAAATTGTTATTTTATTTCATTCCATTTTAACTGTACATAGTTTAGGCTTGATTTGAATATTAAATTGTTGGAAGGATTGTTGTTTAATGATATTTTTTCTTTGAAAAAAATGGACTAGGTTGACTATTTATATATGTTTTTCATTATAGATGAAAACATGTTAATGCCCTATAAAACAGGGGGTTAAGGACCATTAAAACAAAACTTTTTTTAAAGCCCACTTTCTAAATAGGTTGTGACATTAACCAGTTTAGAATGTAGGAACTTTCTAAACTGATTGTGCCATATAACTGGTTTAGAAAGTCCTTTTTATTTTTTTTATTTCATGGGGCATTTTCTAAACTTATTGTACAATTGGTTTAGAAAATGTTGGACTTTCTAAAACATCTTTGTCTAAATTAGTTCCAGAATTAATTTAGAAAAGCTTTTTGAATTGGTTTTAAAAGCTTTTTTCCCAATAGTCAAAATATTTAAGCCACCATCTAACAAAGGTTTTAGTTTTTCTTTGCAAAACCTAAGCAAACACACACGTTCACAAGGATGCACGCACCATGGGAGGCATCAATAGAATGAAACAAATAGTCTTAAGCCTTTTGAAGAGGAGTAGAAAAGGATCAAAGATAACACTTAGGGAAGTTGTTGAAAGAAACTTCTTTGTTAGCAATTTACTAAAAGGCTTGGTTGTTGATAGAGTACAATAGCATAATCGTGCAAACCATGAAACCGATCTCACCTAATGAAATAAGGCTTGTATATATACAAACCAATGATAGGGAGGATCCTAAACAATCTTACATCTACTTAAAAAAATCTTCATATTTCTCTCTAATCTTTTTTTGGAAGACATTAATCTCACATTTTCACGACAATTTAAACCTTAATCCTTAGTATAAGATTTGCAAGCCGATTGCACATTTTAAAAACCTTGTAATTTCTCTCTCTCTCTCTCTCTCTCCAAGTATCATAGGCCACGATAGCAACAACAATATATAAAACATATTTTCTAACCTTATTTTGCCTATAAGAATGCACCATGGCTTGTCTCCAACTTTTCGGTCTTTTGCTTACAAATTTTGCATCAATTCATTCCATAGCATCAGATAATAATTATCCAAACCAATTAAACTAAAAAAAAACAAATGGTTTAACGATTCATTTTGAGTATTACAAACCTCACAAACAGGGGAATTAAATTTCCAATTAAAGGCAAGCAACCTGCCTTTTGTAAGCAACTACTTCTTCATAATCAACCACATAATAAATGAATGTCTTGGAATATTACACTTTCCCCAAACAAAGAGAGCTTGGGTAAGCAGCCTTGCAACCACTGGTTTCTAGCATTTGAAAGTATTTACCATCTGCTACTCCATTTTACCATTTAGAAAACAATACACTTTAACTAACAAATATTGGTCCAATTGGAAGGAATTTTGCTTATAACTCACAAAGCCATGGATTCAAATCTCACTATCGATGTGAGGATCTTATTAACGAGCAATTTATAAGTATATTTGTAAGTTCTCTTTTGAACCTAGAAGTATGCATTGGTCTCTAATGAACCTTTGAAACCCAGCTCATCTAAATTTTTTTTCTTGCAAAAAAAGAGAAAACAATACACTTTGTTTTCTAATTAGCTGGTAAAACACACACACATGCAAGGCTTACTATCCCTTTTTATTAACACTTTCAATTTTGTTTTCCTTATGTTTGAACTTCAAAAATTATTTATGATAATTAACACTAGATTTTTCTATATTCACAAATTGTAGGTTACATGTCTTCAATTGCGGGGATTTATCCTTCTTTTGATTTGAATGCTGCTAATCCAAAAACATTGCTCTCATCAAAAATATAATTTAGGATATATTGTGATTACTCGTTCAAACACCTTTTAGGCAAAATTGTTCTTTAATCCTCATAATAATAGTTAACATTAGTCAAATGTTATTATAGAACAACATTTTCATGGTAACATTGCACCAATCAAAATTTATTGATAATAATTTCATCTGACAAAAAACTTGTAGAACAAATTTGCCCTTTAACCTAGTAATCTAATGTATGTAAATGATCTTCTTAAGATTGCTATGCACTCACAATCCTTTAACAATCTAAAAGAAGAAATGATGTGTTCAGATTAGTTGTAGAGGATCCTAAAGATGATCCATCATCCATGGATCCAGCTAGACCAAATACTCATAGTTTCATACTATTTTCTGGACCATGGTTCACTTTTGATGATTTACCTCTACATAAATGGAGGAAAAGACTTCATGAATTTGGTGTATGGATTGACTTACAAAAGACAAGACTAGATAGGACTCTACGTGAAGCACTCTTATAATTCCTTTAAAAAATAGCTGGAAACTTGAGAGAATATTTTCAAAACCTTAGTGAGTACTAGAAGATCTAAGCAACGCAACTTCTTAATGCAGCATCATTCCTGGGAATGATTCATAAAGAATTCTTTGGAGATTTTAATCTCATTGACAAAAGAAACCGACAAGAGTTCTTTGAAATGAAGTATTGCTCGCTTGAAGAAATATTTATAGAAGCATTCTCAACATATGCCTGTAAAGTATTATATGTTAAACGGTGCTAATGATGTTAATCTCAAGCATACATTTATTGCTTCATTACCCGATGAGCATCAACCATACTTACACAGAGCTATTAATGCTTTACAGATAGATATGTCTCAAATCTCTCTTAGAAAAATTTATCAATTAGCTTTTTTCACTTTGGATAAGCTCTGTGAACAACAAAAGCTTTTCAAGCCTATGCTCAAGTAGGAAAATTCAAAGCTTCAATCAATTTGTAAGAAGCCTTATTTAAAGATTAAATGCAAGAACCATGATCATTGTTCTTGTAAGAAGAATCATTTCCACAAGTACAGGTGTAAACCCTTTAGCAAAAAGAATCTGACCACGATTCATAAGTGTGGATCCATGTCACTAAGTTTAAAAATTCATGGGTTGAAGTGTCAAGGGGTTGAGCATCCTAAAGTTGCCTATATTTGCCAAGGAATGGTGTTGAGAGGCTTTACTTGGATCAATATTACCCTAAGATGCGTAGACACAAGGATCTCTGGGTCTAGGTGCACATGAGACACTTTATTAAATTAAGAGACTGAAATGAAACATTAGGTAAAGTTAAATGACTAAGGTCCCGTTTGGTTATTAAAAAAAATGAAATGAAATGGATTAAAAAAATGAATACAAAAATGAACTAAATCACCATTTCCCCTCATGGTAAGTGTGATAAAATTCATTAATATACACTGCAAATGTAGAAATTATTACACCTTGTAAAAATCTTATGAATCATTATTCCCAACCTCATAAGCTAAATGATTCCTCTCTTTTATGAATGTGGTTCACTAGCTCTTTTGATAATTTTATTTTTACCTTTATTTTTTTAATTTGTTCTAAGCCATTCCTTTTTAATAACCAAATGGGACCTAAATGTATACTATAACTTAAATATATAATTATGTATGCAAAACTCTTCAACATTGTAATGACCCAAGAAATTAAAGATTCTTAAAATCAACAGTAAATAATTAATTGACCTAGTAAGTAAATAAAAAATAATACAACAAAATATAGTACGAATAAAAGATAATAAGATTTCATATGAAAAAACAAGAAGAGAAGCAATGGATAACAAATCAAGAGGGAGGGAGATCAAGTATAAAACCTTTTTTTTTTGTAAAAAAGTAAATATATTAACAATAAAAGAAAAGTTTACAAAGCCAGGGATAAAGGAGAAACATTAAAAGGAAAAAATTAACGTGAAAAACACAAGTCATGTGGACCACATGTCTGAATGGCACAACTATTGAAGTTATCTAAAAACTTTGCAATATCCTAGTTTATGAGGTATTGTTGACTAGAGCAAAAGCAAATATCCTTGTTGTCGCATTTGATTCTCAAGCTCCAAATCCAAAAGCTCTCAACCCTTCCAAAATAATTGAAAAAGAAACTCCTAACTCATAGAAAGATGTTATCAACACAAAAGGCTAAGTATAGGTGAGGAGTAATTTCATATAAAACTTTGGGCAGTGAATAAATTAGGGTAATAGAGAACTAGAGAAATGTTTTATTTATGAAAGCCAGAAAAAGAAAATTAAGAGTAGAAGAAAAATGGGGCAAACGAACTGGTCCACTTAATATGTGGATCAAACAAGCTTCTTTTTAGTAGCCGAACCACCTTTTTATTCCTATAGCTAAGTCCATTCACAAGATGTATCATTCTCTGCCAAAAAAAAAAAAACCCCATGGGTCATTCGAAATCAATAACCCCAGACTAATGTTTACAACAAAATAAATTTGCCAAGTTTACCCCAAAAAAAATAAAAGTTGCAAAGAGAGACAACAACTGGTTTCTCTATCCCATTCGGATCAGGATGACCAGAACGTAAAGTATTTCCATCTAAATTGGTATAAAAAAACTTGAATCCAACATGTATGCTAATATATTTGCACTAGTACAGCTCATAACAATCATAATATGTAGTTTGAAACTCATCAAAAACAAATTATGCTCTTAAATGCCGTGATAAGAGAGAAAGAAATAAGAAGAGCATATTTCAATTTAAATGAGTGACTTAGTCAACATCCTGGCCAGTAATCTGACAACAAAACATCTCAAAGGATACTCACATATTGTAGCCATGACATAATAATCAATTTAAATGATTACAACAAAAAAGTCATCATTACTACAAAAAACACTTTTTACATAAGTTAAAAAGGAACTGTCGTAAAAAATGTGAGAGGTAATATTATCGAAAATAATTAGATTTGAAATAACATTTTCTAGACTGGCTCCGCATAAAACCGGTGTAAACAGAATTTTCTACTGGCGGACAAGATAGAAATGGTGGGGGTGGGGTGGGGAGCAAATTTAAATAGAAGTTATTGTATATTATGCTGATAATTTAATTTAATTTTTTTAAAATTTAGAATAAATATTTCATAAAATATCTTTATAATTTGAAAAATCATAAGATAAGAATTACAAGAAGCAAAAAGTATATGTATTAAAAATTCTTTTGGGTAATTTGAATTACTTTTAAAAACATATATGTTTAAAGTGAAGTAACTTAACAATCAAATAATAGTTAGATAGATGAAATAAAATTTTAAAGGTATATAGGAGGTTTGTATTTGTAACTGTTGATTCTATAAAAGGTACATATAAATATTTTTTTGGGATAAACAGGTTCATACTATAAATTTTTAAAACAAAAGATATGTATGTGTGTGTAATAAAAAAAATAAAAGATGAATTGGCCTATTGGCCTTAAAAAATCTTGTACTCAGAAAATACAAACTAAATTTTTAAAAATTTAAAAGTATGAACCTGCAAAAGCCCCAATAATAAAACAGAGGATATGCTCGTGTATTTTACTCATATAAATATTAATTTATACTCTTTTTGTTAATAAAGAGATAGTATTCATCATGTCTCAATAATAAAAATATTTTTATAAACGAATATAGTATAAAATTTATATCTATTTAATATAAAAATTATAATTATATATGTATGCACCATGTTAAATTATTTGGATGAGGTGGAGATAAGAGGTAGAATTTATTTTTAACAAAAAGAGGGAGACCACTCAACCCTACACACCCCACACATTACATGTGGATGACGTGGGGTTGAGGGACCCTTAAAGTGTACCTGGGTTCGGTCTCTTACACATGTAACTTATACAGAAAATTTGAAATATTTTTTTAAATATAAAAAGTACTTTTTAATCAATATAAAAAATATATATTATGTAGTAGTACATAACATATGCATGTCATAGGAGCTGCCTTAAAAGTGAAGAATTTTCTGGTATCATGTTGTAAAACAGGAAGGGGAAAGGGGAAGAAAAAGAAGAGAAAGAAGATGAAAAGAGAGAAAGAATAAGGGGTAATATTAAATCTCTTAAAAACTCTTTTTTAATAATACTCAAAGTTAAATACTAATAAAAACTCTAACTTTATTTATAGAGTTTTAAAATAATAAAATAATAAATCTAGATATAAATAATAAATCTAATTTAAAAAGATATTGATAGAATGATAATATCTTATCTTATCAAATATAAATAAATCTAAGCTAACATTAAAATAAAATAATAAATTTTAATTTTAATGGATAAATATTCTTAATGAATAATCTTAATATCTTAAATAAATTAATTAAATAACAACTATATTCCATCACATGTGCTTGCGGTAATAAGTGCACCGCAACAGTATGGTTGAAATAAAAAAGATGTGGGAGGTCTTATTAGGCAATATCGATTGCTATATGCATTGGCATGGCATAGGGTCTACCCCATTTTTGTTCGTCAAAAGGCATAGGGGCTACCTAATTGCATATAATTTATCTAAAGAGTTAGGTATCATTTGTATGCAAAAATTAAATGCTCCACCACAATAGCATATTGAACATGGCAAGGCTGCACCGTTTGAATGAAAAAGATTTGGCCCTAGAAAATTGTAGAGTAGGGTGAGAGGTCTTAGGCAATCTTAATTAGTCATACGGTCCCCAGCCCATTCAATAGATTCATGTTAGATTGATCACTTTGGAAAGCGGTAATATGTCATCCTTCGATAATTGTCGATTGCAAGCTTGGATGGTTTAATTAATATCGTGAAAGTGATTTGGCCCAAAAATATCAGAGGGACGAAGTACTGTGAAAAACTACTACTTCCTTTCTAAATGTAAATGTAGGGCACTACAAACAACACTTTCAATAGTTCTAACCACATTTATATATGATATTAACTTAGATTCTATGCATCTAGATTTAGGAATAAGGATTGAGTCTGATGAACAACCTATTTAAACTCATTTTTATAAGAGTTTGGACATGAAAAAGTGACTTTTTTTTATAGAGAAATTAGGCTTTAAAACTAAGTCTTGAAGAAAGAGGTTAGAATTTGACAGTTCATTTTTGTTTTATCCTAAAAAATAAAATATTCTTAATTTTTAAATTGAATTTAAATTTTAGAATATATATTTATACTTTAGAATATATATATATATATATATGTATATATATATTTGTACATAAATGATTCTTGTATAATAGCTATTACGTTGAAAATCATGCATTGAAAAGCTTTCATATACTCTATGTTAGGACTTTACTGTGATATCTTCTTTTTGAGAGAAATTTATTTAATTATTTTAATTCTTCATCATAGTTTTCTATCTGCTTTTGGAGAGAGCATGTCTTGCATTTACTGTTATGGGCCTCAACCATAAATAACTTCACGATTGATCCTTAAACATAATATCGATCCCTGGTCCCCACCATGATAATTTTTCAAAAACATTATTAAAACATTAATTGTTTTTTTGGTGTGAAAACATTGTCTTAAGTAAGATAATAAAAAGTGTATCAATTATTGAATCGGTCAAGGTCAGAGATTAAGAGTTTACTAGTGAGTTAAATCGCAATCAAATTGGTCATAATAAAATAAAATAATTTAAATAAAAACTCATTAATTCACAATACATTCATCCATATCCAAGATTTTTTTATATTTTTATGATAATATATATTTTTATTAATTAATCCATGTTGAATGTTAGCTTTCGCGCACTATCTTCAAGTCTTAGGTCCCCCTCTCTATTCATCACGTTTTATTCTCAAAGCATATTATTTTTAGCAAAATATTTTTAAGGCAAATTAAAGCCGAGGTTGACGTAGAAATTACCAAAATATATTCTCAGAGTATGTTTTATGGTGGCAGCAGATTTTTCACTTTCAACGACGATTTTTCAGAGTTATCACTGAAATTTTTTTTTATTTTATGATATCGTCAATTCCTTTATCTGTTTTCTTTATATATTGATTCGATTCTTCATTCTACTCGATTATACCATGCTTTCTGATATTTTGGATATCTTTCCCACTTGTAACTTTCATCTGTTTTAATTCTATAATAATTTAATAAAAAAGTGTCTATGAAACAAATTAATTTTCATTAAAATAGTAAAACTTAATTAACGCAAAGAATTTATTCAATTACTACTTTTTTTTGTTGCAAATTACTACTAATTCACCATAAAATTATATTTTAATCTTCCAAATATATTACAAGAATATTTAAATTTATAATTTTGTTACGTTGAGTAATAGTAGCTTTGGTCCTATTAAATACTTTATTTTAAAATCATTTAAAATAATTACTATCACAAATGGAGTACGTACTTAAACGTAAGTTTTATTTTACATCTTTCACTTCAATCATCCAGAATCACCCATTCGAAAAGCAGATTACATCTATAAATATGAGCTCCATCCAAAGGAAACATAAGCCAAATTAAACCTTACTAGTTTTTGTATTTGCATTTTAGAACATATTCTATGGCAAAACAATCTGCTTTGGATCTCGTCTTCAATGTGAGAAGACAAAAGCCGGAGCTTATATCTCCGGCGAAGCCCACTCCTCATGAAGTCAAGTTTCTATCTAACATTGATTGCCAAGAATTCTTACGAACCCAAATTCCATGCATACATTTCTCTAGTCACAAGTCTTCTATGGCTGGAAAAGACCCCGCCAAAGTCATTAGAGATGCATTGGCTAATGCTCTTGTATTTTACTATCCACTTGCAGGAAGACTCAGGGAAGGTGAAGGTGGCAAAATCGTAGTAGAATGTAATGGAGAAGGAGCGATGTTCATTGAAGCTGACGCTGATATCACTCTTCAACAGTTTGGTGATGATCTTCAACCTCCCTTTCCATGTTTCGAAGATCTACTTTACTCTCCTCCTGGTTCTGACAAAATCCTTTACTGTCCCATCTTGCTTATACAGGTTTCTTGGACTCTAGTTTTCTTTTCTTTTTGTGTGAAAATGTTAATTCTATTCCATTACACCAAAACTAAATATGAACACATTAAAGGTGTTATGAGTCCCACATTGGAAGCCTCATAGGTAAAGTGAAGTTTGTAAATTTAAGAGGCTCTCCTATTTAATAGGCTAGTTTTTTGAGATGAACTCTCTCTTTAAACTTGTGTCTTTAATATACTTTTCCTTTAAACTTGTGCTCATAATATTAATACTTTCTTTGAGAGGTTAATGTCACGAAAATAGCTACCAACAAAGGGTCTTAATTGGCAAGAGGCCCAGTAAATAAAGTAGAGCCGCCATGGATGTCAATTCTCAAATGGGGTGTATTAATTGTTATGAGTCCCATATTGAGTTTCATAAATGAAGTGGGGTTTATAAATACAAAAGACTCTTCCATCTAATAAGTTAGTCTTTTGGAATGAACTATCTCGTTGCACTTGTATCCCTAACATATGGAACAAAACTTAAGCCACCTTCTACGGATTTTCTTTTCCAAAACCTTTATATCACATACAATATATACAAACCAAGGATACGGATCATATACAATCTTACATCTTCTCAACAACTAATCTTTTTTGAAAGATACATGCTTTCACTTTCACAACAATTTCAGCCTTATCTGCAGTTATGTCAATTGCAGATTTTGAAAAACCTGTAATTCCTTTCTCTCTAAGTATGATAGGTCGCATCAGCTACAATGACATACAATCCATAGCATCAGATGATAATTTTTTAGACCAGTCATACATTCAAAAAATGATTTATCGATTCATTTTCAGTATTATGAAGCACACATATTGGAGAATCAATTTGGCATTTAAAGACAAGCAACCTGTATCTTGTAAGCAGCCACTTCTCTGTAGTCAACCACATAATGAACAAACGTTTCCACCAGAGCTACCACTTCATCTACCACTTTGAAATCATTGCACAAACTTACTCCTCACGTGCATGATCTTCCTCTAATACCACTCCATCTGCCATTTAGGGAAAAAAAAGTACACTCTATTTTCTGACTAGCTAGCTTGTAAAACACACGCACACATGCAAGGCTTACTACCTTTTTTTATTAACACTGTTTGTTTTTATTTTCTTTAAACTTTACAAATTATTTATGATAATTACCACTAGATTGTCACTATGTTCAAAAATTGTAGGTGACACGACTTAAGTGTGGGGGTTTCATCTGTGGGATTCGCGTGAATCACATTATATGTGATGGATATGGTTTTCTCCTATTCATGAAAACCCTCTCTGAGATGGCAAATGGTGCAACTGAGCCTCTGATTCTGCCTGTGTGGCACAGAGAACTCCTAAATGCAAGAGACCCGCCAAACATTACATGCAAACATCATGAGTACGATGAAGTGATCGATGCCACGAACTCTTCAACAAACATAGTTCATCGCTCTTTTTTCTTCGGACCAACTGAGGTTTCTTCCCTTCGTAGATTACTCCCTGACCACCTAAGACAATCGTCCTCCTCATTTGAGGTTATCACGGCATGTCTCTGGCGTTGTAGAGCAAAAGCTTTACAAGTAGATCCACACAAAGAAGTTCGCATCATGGTTGTCGTCAATGGACATTTTAGACGTAATGGATTAAACCCTCCATTATTACCTAAAGGTTATTATGGCAATGCTATTGTGTTTCCAACTGCAATTTCAACTATTGGTAAGCTTTGTGAGAGTCCTTTAGGGTATGCCTTGGAGTTGGTGAGGAAAGCAAAAGCAGAAGTGAATGATGAGTATTTTCACTCTGCGGCTGATCTGATAGCTACTAGAGGACCAACATGTTCTTGGACTATGCTATCATGTATGGTATCGGATTTGAGTAGTCTTAGATTTAGAGATGTTGATTTTGGTTGGGGTAAGGCAGTGTATGCTGGTCCTGCAAAGAGTGGACTTGATACATTTCAAGGACTAATTTTTTATGTTGGACATGCCAATAGTAAAGGAGAGGAAGGTAGGATTGTGCCTGTTTGCTTGCCACCTGAATGCATGGAGAGATTTGCCAAAGAGTTGGATCTTATACTTAATGGTGTTCAATGGCAGATCCAAGAATCAACAAGTGTGAAATCTAAAATCTAAAATAAATCAATTTAGGAGGTGCCAATAATTGTATTTCAATATATTTTCCAAAAAAATTAGAAAGTTAATGTTTGCGATGTATATGTACATTTTTTAAGTGTTTTGGGTGGGATGGTGTAGGGTAGTTACGCTTGGGGGGTGGGGGAATGTTTGTGAAGTTTATGTTTATGTGCTGTGCTGTTTGTGTGCACCCACATGCCCCAGCGGAAGCATGTACAAGAATAAGTGTGAGGGCTAAAAATATGTAAAATAAATCAAATTTGGTGAAGCCAAATTGAATTTAAAGTTATATTCGCTAGTATAAGGATCTTAATTATTTTATAATCAATGTCTTCTGATCCACTAAAAGGCATTCCAATTTTGTTAATTCCTAATTTTTATGGTGATTGCTTAAAAATTAAACATGAGCTTATTCATTGATTAAAGAAGGTACTCCCTCCGTCCCAATTATAAGACATTTTTTGGCACCAAAGATTTAATGTCTCAAAATATAGGACACTTTAATAAAAATAAGTTTTCATTAATTATACTTTTCTAATATTACCTTTCCATATATTTTCTCTCTTTAATATTCTTTCACAAATGGAGTGATAAATTAAAAGTATTTTTGAAAATTTATATTTTATTTTGAAAATATAAGGCTGTAAAATATATTTAATAAGCTTTATTAGCATGCGTGATTTTATGTAAAATTCACTTCCATTTAATTCAATGCTAGTTTCTCAAAACAAATGCAGGCTCTTTAATCTCGCTACACTAACATTTTACTATATTATTACTAATATTAGTAACAGATGCTACTACAGCCAAAGAAATTTTAAAAAAAAAATTATGGGAGAATTGCATCTATAGGAGCACTGAAGGAACAAATTTGTAAAAAAGGTCCAATTCATTTTAAGGATTATCTCCAGGCATATATCACTCATACTGCAGTTTCTCAGTGATATTGAGATTAAAGACACTTTCAACTTTGACATTCTTTAGACACTTTCTCAGAATATATTGGGTATATCTGCAAATTTGTTTGTACATGGGGCCCCTAGATGTGATTTTTGCAAAAATTATTCTCAAATTATCATTAACAAATCCCCTCTCTAAGTCTCTATCCGTCCATTTCCCTCTCTCTCCTCCCTTATTTTCATCTAATGATTTATACAATTGGCTATAGTCAGGACTCTTGACAAATTAACCTTGACAAAATCATCTTTAGATCATATGATTGTGAATTCAAATTCCGTTATAAAAACTTTGTAAATGTACGAACTGTAAGTACTCAATGAGCCTAAAAGCATGCTTGATCCTAGTAAGTCTTTCAAACTCAATTCACTTAAACCTTCTTTTCCCAACAAAAAAAAAATGTCTTTAGATCAAACAAAAAGCCTATATTATAAAATTTTGATTTAAATATGAAATGTTAATCTCTCTCTTTATATATATATAGAGAGAGAAGGATACACACAAATTTACATATAATATATTTGGCGGAAACCAAGTCACAAAAGGTGCCCAGTTGTTATTATTATTATTATTTTTATGAAGACTGCATGATATTGCCTTCATTTTCAAATATAAGAAAATCTCAACCAATTCACATAATTTAAAAAAATTAATTAATCTTAATAATTATATTGAAGTATTTTGACTAAAATGTCCTAGTAATTAATGTTTACTTTTTTTCCTAATTTAATAACACTATCTATCTATCAGGGATAATTTGAGAAAAATGTAGTTAATGCTTTTTGAACTTTGTAGTTTAGGTTATACTAAAAAACAATGAAACATATGATAGTTTCACTTATATATAATAAAAAATGAAGGGAATATGAGAGCGAACTACCAAAAAAATCAAGTATCATTAACTAATGTTAACCAATTTTGCTTTCAAAATAGTCCACGAGAATGACTTATCACAACTGAATATAAATACGTTAATAACATATTTTCCTTCACTGACATTTAATGAGCTACAAGAAGAAACTAGTGATAAAAATTCAATGGCATGTTTTATAAATAGAATAAAAAAAATCTTCTTTGTCAGCCTTATAAATAGAACTGAATGAAGTATACATCCATTTTAAAATATAAGAAAAAATTTTCACTAAGTCACATAGTTTAAATTTGTTAATACTAATAATTATGTCTGAAATTAAAAAATTGAACTAAAATATCCTTTTGGTTAATTAAACAAGTTTGTCTCATGAAAATAAAGTTTAATTTTACAAGGGGTAATTTGAAAAAAAAAATGTAATGAATTATTATTGAATTTTATAGTTTGCGTATAAAAAATAATTTTTTTCTTTTAACCAATAAAAGTTTAGATGAATTGGGTCTCAGGGGCTTACCAAAGCTAGGGCATTCCTTCTGGCTCAAAGAACATTTACAGAGTTATTTACAGATTACCCACTAACAAGATCTTTACATTGATAGCAGGATTTGATCTCATGACCTTGTGGGTTATGAACCAACTCCTTATTAATTGAACCAATCTTTGTTAAGTTTATTTTGTTAATACATATTATCTATTAAGATTTAGGAAATATTTTATATTCATTAGATATTATTATTTATTAGGATATTCTATGGCTATTATTAAGTTCATCTATATATTGTAAACTTATCATATCAATAGAGAACGACACTTTTTTTAGTCTACTTTATTTTTTTCTTTTAGTGGTGATTTATAATTCCCATGAAAGAAGTCTAGAGAAAAATAAAGGAGAATGGAAAAATTAAGTGCCATTCTGTTGATATGAGCATAGTAATAGCTAATGAATATTTTAATAAATGATAATATTTAATGAATACAAAATATTTTCTAAATCTTAATAGATAATATATATTAACAAAATAAATCTCTATTATATTTCAACACCTCCTCTCAAACTCAAGATAATCTTGAGTTTGTAACAACTTGTATCACTTGATCTTCATCAAGCGAGTATTGGTGTTTTAGAAAAAAAAAAAATCAATTTACTACACAATTAAAAGGAATAATGACATTACATAAGAGTACCTCTGCTAAAAGAGATTTAGTGACCGACCATATTTCAAACATGATTGCTTTTCATAGGAGGATACCTATGAGCAATGTAAAAAAAAAAAAAAAAGGAATAACCACTTTTAACAACTTAGCTTTTTTAATAAGTATGAAATAGTTAGTATTATTATTATTATTTGCTTATACACCCTCTAGTGATCTAGTCTCTATTGCAAGGCGCACTAAATCACCTTATTAGAATCCAAGAGAAGTGATTAATTAGGCCATTAACTTTGTCTGCAAATGGTATAAATTTCTAATCTTACCCTTATTTGAATTAAAAATTTTAAAATTTGTATTATATTTTATCTCAAAGTTAATAACTTTAAATAAAATTAATGCTAGAAAATTTTAATAAGTAACCTATTAAGTGACTTTTAATAAGGATCACTCATGTGTTCTGAAAGCAGCACTGTAATAAAGATCAGAATATCAATCAAATGCCGTTGATATATTAATATCTTTCTATTATTATTTTTATCTCATTTAAATTAATATATTTCATGCAACCAATATCGAAACTAAATTCTATTTAAATTAAAATATAGATAACGACCTTGCATAGTTTAAATATCATTATCCATTGATTTAATAAAATCAAATTTTTAAAAGTGATTTTTGTGAAACAATATAAAATTTATTCCATATATTAATATGATTTTTATTTTTATTTTTGTCTTATTTCACACATCATAGTTCAAATATCATTATTCATTGATTTAAAAAAATACTGATTTTTGTTAACCAACATAAAATTTAGTCCATACATTGATCTAATTTTTATTATAATTTTTATCTCATTAATATTAATCTATTGGAAATAATCAATTTTGAACTTAAATTCTATTTAAATTCAAACATAGATCTTAACATAACATAATTCAAATATCCGTTGCTTCAACAAAATACTTATTTTTATATGAAAATTTTTTAAACCAATAGCAAGTGTGGTCTGTATAATAACTGATTTTTATTTTGGTTTTTTCTCATTTAGATTAATCATGATAATTTTTAACTAAATTTAAATTGTTGGATTCAAATCCAATATTAATTTTAATTTATGTCATAAACTCAAAAAATCAACTACATTTTCACCAATAGATTAGATGTTTTCTTCATACTTAGAAAATTAAATCTAAGTTATATATCTTTTAAGCACTCTTTTAATTTATATCTCCAAATATTTAAAATATCATCCCGACCTAACCAAAATTGACTCCTGAAGCATGGAATCGTAGGGAAGACACTCCGAACTACATAATCACACGAAGAATACCAAAGTAATCATACTTTAATATATATGTTAAATAAGATCTACATTTATCATATTCAAATTATTAAAGAAACAATTTTTTGAATCGTCAATTCTCCTTGTCTTTTTTCTTTATATGTTTAAAATATGAATACATTTTGGAAATTAAAAGCCTCTTCACACTAAGCTTTTTTCATTAAGATATTTTTTGGAAAAAATAATACGTAAGTATTGATTTGATTCTTCGTTCTATTGGATCACCTTATTTTGATGAAAACAAAATAAGAAAGGTTGTTTTACAGAATTTAATGCCTAGTAGTATTCATGACAAAACAATCGAGTTGAAGAGATTCGAGTGAAGATCTTGGTACTTAGTTCTGACTCTACGCTTTCACTCCGAACTACATAATCAAGTGAAGAGATTCACCATTACGCTCGTCAAGCCATTTTACTTGGTTTGTTGTCTAGCTTAGCTATGTTCAAAACCTCAAATGAACTTCACGCATATATTCGTCATCCTAGACACCCCATTTAGTGTGTGAAATAGTTCTCCAGGAGCCAAATTCTATTGGGAAACCTTATTAATGTGTTAGACGCTTCACTTAAAGTGTGAATAAGTGCATAATGTCAAGTTCATTGCTTCCGATATTTCACTTTTGCCACTCTAGATAACGCGTTAGCTTTTTCCTTCTTCAAGACATTATCTAGACATGGTTTTTATATGTTTTCACCTCATTTAATGTGTTAACCACAAATAACGCGTTAACCAGCCTATCTAACGTGCATTTCCACAATAAAGCACTTATTTCTTAATAATGTCTCGTTTGCGTGTTCTAGCTTTCTCAGTACGGCTATAATTTTATTTCCAACAGCTTATAAATGCCACCACATTTAAGTTGGTTTATAGAGATTTAAGTGCATTCAATTCAATTTTCTCATTAAAAGGATTTGGATTCGATGACTGTATTTAATACAGGTATTTAATGCATGTAGTATCTAAATCATTGAAATCCAAATTAACGATTCTGAATTCATACCTCACTTAAAATTAATAAATAAGTGACTTTATCTGAACGATTGATCTGGATTTCAACAATTCAAATGATACAGGCATTTAGTGCCTGTACTTAGTACAGTTATCAAATCTAAATTCCATTAAAAGCTCTCATTACTTTGTTTAAGCTTCAATTGTATTCATACACTCTTTGAGAGAATTTATAAACATTAAATTCTTATTCTTTGAGAGATATACTCCCTCCATTTTTTATTGTTAGAGAAACTATCACTTTTTACTTGTATTTTTTTATAAGCAAAATCATCCATTTCAATAAATATTTATTACACATTTCTTAAATCACCCATGATAATTTATATTAACGAAAAATAATTAATGCATGCTTATATTAATTAACATATAGTATTTTAGTCCAAGTTTTTATTTTCAGATATAATTATTATAGTTAACTGACTTTCTCAAACTGTGTGATATAGTTTTTTTTCTTATAGATAAAAACGGAGGGAGTACTCATCAAGGTGTGATATCATTGAGTGAGATTTGTTTACTCACAAAGATTTTGTAAGGGATTGAAAGAGTCCAAAACAAATACTTATTCTTTAATTTCCAACAATCAATGGGGGTAAAATGGTATATATGAACATCATAATCATTGAGGTACCCTATAAATAAGACTAAAACAAATACTCTCTCTACCTTATAAATAAAACTAGAGGAGTAAGTATTGTGGTTGCAAGTATCCTATTTTAAACTTGCAAGTGCATAGTTAAAAAACTAAAATAATTTAATTGAGGACTAGATGTAAGTCAAATGATTGGGCTAAATCAATATAAATTCTTATGTGTTTTTCTTCTTCTCTTCATTCAAGCTTTATTTAAAAAGTTCATCTTATTTTGTGCTATATTTTCCCACAATTTACTGTGCTATTGATTTGAAAAAAAATTAAAATACCCTGAATGCAAGTCTTATGCAACACGTTATACTCATTTATTTCCTGCACATCTTATTTCAATTAGGCTCTGATGCCCCCTCCCTTCATAGCTCCCTCTTCCCCTCACCAGCGGGCAATTTTAATTTAACCTTACTCATATTTGTTTTGCAATTTTTTTAATTGCGTGAGTTCACTAGCTTGAGAAAGTGGTGCAGCGCAGTTTTCAGTTTTAACACTATTGATAAAATTTGATGATACCATATTATGCTCTCTACTTGAATAACTAAATACCACTTTCTGTCTCATGAGATCAAGTATTGTTCTCTTAAATATAGTATTATCCCCTTCCTAGGTCTTTCTCCATCTAATGCAATTACTACACGTATGATTAATTCGAGTATCTTTCGACCAAAAAGGAAAAAAGAAAAAAACAAGAAGAAGAAAGCAGATCACATCTATCAATGTGAGCTCCATCCGAAGGAAAAATAAAGCAACTTAAACTCAAACCCAGCTTAGTTTTTTATTTGCGTTTTAGTACATGTTCAATGGCACAACAAGCTCCTTTGGATCTCGTCTTCAATGTGAAGAGACAAAAGCTGGAGCTTATATCTCCGGGAAAGCCCACTCCTCATGAAGTCAAGATTCTATCTGATATAAATGGCCAATAATTCTTACGGATTCAAGTTCTAGTCATACTTTTCTATCGTCCCAAGCCTTCCGTGACTGGAAAAGACCCAGTGAAAATCATTAGAGATACAATGGCTAAAGCTCTTGCATTTTACAATCCATTTGCAGGAAGGCTCAAGGAAAGTGAAGGCCGCAAACTCACGGTGGAATTAATGGAGAAGGAGCAATGTTCATTGAAGCTGATGCAGATATCACGCTTCACCAGTTTGGAGATGACCTTCAACCTCCACTTCCATGCGTGGAAGACCTCCTATACTCTCCGCCAGGCTCTGATGAAATCGTTCACTGCCCCATCTTGCTTATTCAGGTTTCATGCACTCTATTACCTAATCGGCTTTGAAATGTACGTATACGTGTAGTTGTCCAAGTTTGTGTAACTTGATGAAAAGTCTCATATAAGATAAAATTGGATTGTCTAATAATTAATGCTCCTTTTGATTCTTATTATAAAACACTTTCAATTACTTTATTGAAATCAAAAAATGATAGTTAAATTATTAAATATATCTTAACATGAAAGAAATTTTCAACTTTACCTCCATTAAAAATAAGAGAGAGATACATTTTATATGATGAGTCATAAAATTAAATTTATAATAAGGATAAAATTAGAAAATGGAAATAAATAACTCTCCATATGCCTTATATTAACTTTTAAGGATGAAAGAATCCTTCTAAAAAGTCCTTTATAATAAGGATCGAAGGGAGTATAAAATAAAAAGAATGTCCTATAAACTTAAAACAAAACTTAAGATTTTATACTCCCACCTTATGTTGTCTTGTCCTTCGTTATTTTTTTGTTAGGCCTACTTTATTTTATATTCCAACCTTAATTACTCATCATTTCTTTTTATTTTATATTAGTTATGTGGCCTAACATTATTTGAGGTGGGACTTCTCACGTCAGCTCAAGCCCACCCACACTTGAAAAAACTAACATTATAATATTATGTGTATGTATATATATAATGAGGTTTATTTACTTTCTCTTTTTCTTAACACTACGACTCAAGGGTGGTGGTTTCATCCTCGGTCTTCGCATGAATCATACCATGAGTGGTGGATCTGGTATTGTCCAATTCATGAAAGCCCTTGCAGACACAGCAAACGGTGCAACTGAACCTTCAATTCTACCTGTTTGGCATAGAGAACTTCTAAATGCAAGAGACCCACCACGTGTTACATGCACCCACCGTGAGTACGATGAAGTGACCGATAACACCATCGATGTCCCCTCCACAAACATAGCTCATGGCTCCTTCTTCTTTGGACCAACCGAGGTCCCTTCACTTCGTAGATTACTCCCCGACCACCTAACTCAATCCTCCTCATTTGATGTTGTCACAGCATGTCTCTGGCTTTGCCGAACAAAAGCATTAATGCTAGACCCACAAGAAGTTGTTCGCACATGATGGTCGCAGTCAATGCACGTTATGGACATTATGAACTAAGCCCTCCATTACCAAAAGGTTTTATGGCAATGCTATCGTCTTGCCAACTGCAATTTCAACTGCTGGTAAGCTTTGTTAGAGTCCATTAGGGTATGCCTTGGAGTTAGTGAGGAAAGCAAAAGCTGAAGTGGACGATGAGCATATTCATTCAGTGGCTGATCTGATAGCAACTAGAGGACCAACATGTTGTTCATCAATAAGTTCATGCCTAGTAACAGATTGGAGTCACGTCGATATTGGGAGCTGCAAGGCAGTGTATGCTGGTCTTACAAAGATTAATGTATTTGAGAAATTTCAAGGACCAATGGCTTGCATTGGACATACCAATAATAAAGGAGAGAAAGGTAGATTTGTACTTATTTGCTTGTCATCTGAATGCATGGAGACATTTGCCCAAGAATTGGATCTTTCACTCTACGGTGACCAGTGGAAGATCTAAAAATCAATAAGTGTGAGGTCTAATATCTAAATTAAGTTTAGTTAGGTAGGTCAAATTGTATTGTTTAATATTTCCCCAAAAAAAAAACAGAGATATAAAGTTTTATTTTGGAGTGTGAGTTGTGTGTGTTTATTAGGAACAATGTGGTGTAGGGTGTTGGTCAGGGGAAATGTCCTAATTAATCAACTATCTTAAAAAGTTAGGTATCTTATTAATTACTCAGAAAGAAAAAACATAACTTTTAGTTATAAGTTTTTTTCAATTATCAATTTAATTATTCAACTAGATTGGAAATAATTAAAGGAAAATATAATTGTTGATCCTATAATCTTATCGGGTTTTGTCTTCGTAATTTTTTTCAGTGTTTTCAATCCTTATAAAGACTAAAAATACTAAAACAATTAAAATTATAGGAACTTGAAAAACAAATATCGTCCAATCTTTCTAAAATTATTGAGACTAAAAACATTGAAAAAAAATATAGGAACTAAAAGCAAGAACTGATAAAACTATAGGGGCAACTAATGATTGTGTTTTCTCAATAATTAACTCAGCTACTATATTTTCTTGACATAAAACAAATCACTTCCCATAATTTTTTAATTTAATAAATTATAAATGACTAAATATTTTGTATCAAAGCTATTGAATTGATAATGGAAAGAAAATTTTAAAATCAAAATTGATATCTTTCCGAATCATTATTTAATTAATTAGCGGACACTCAATATTGCTTTACTTTCAATAGACAAGAGTGAGCAATATTTTTATTGAAGTCATGTCAAATATACCTGGCATTTGCGGCCATTGAAAGTTAGGCAGGTCTAGTGTAGTCCTCACCTTACATCATTACTGCAGCAAATTATATTATTTTCCCCAATCTTATTTATAAATAATTTTTAATAAGTTTTATTAAAATAAAAAAATTTTAAAATTTATTATTATTTTTAAAATAAAATAAGCTTTCAAACTTTATATATGACCACACAATATTTACTATGTGCATCCTTCCTCAATAATACTGCATCTGTATGTACACAAACATACATCTACTTGTATTTTTTTAAGAAAAAAATGGAGGCTTTTAATCTGACCACACAAACATGGGGACCACCACCCACTGGTACATGCCTAATTTTTATCTCTGTTCAACCTTGGAGATATTGAGAGAAATATTCATAAAATAATTAATAAACTATATATTAAAAAAACATCTAATCAGTTTTGAGATAAAATTTTTGTTTGTATGAAAAAAATATATATATATATATATATATACATAGTGATTGTGACAAGTGAATGACTCTTTGAACTGAATCTTAACAGGGAGAATAATAATTAATGACGTTAAAAAGTATTTAAAATTTACAATTCAAACTTCTTTATTTAGAATTTGAAGATTATTATTTTATGTTAACCTTTTTATAAAATCTATAATTGTCATTCTCTCTTATTTTACATGTTTTCTTATTGCATGGCTTTACAGAATTTATTATAAATATAGATATTAAGGGGAACTTTTTAAGACTCTTAAGAGCCTAATATTTAATATATATATATATATATATATATTTGCACTTAAAATTGAAACATCATTCTTTCTCTTATTCATAATATTTATATAAAGGCACATTTGATTATGATGCTTGGCTGAAAAGTCAAATTCATAAAAGTTAGTACATTGATTTTTTGGCCACCATTTATTATTTATATTTTTTATAATTTAAAATTTTCATAATAATAACTAAAAAGGAAAAATAATGGAAAAGAATGAGCAGAGAATCTTTTCTAACAGTTGGCCATTCGGTGGAAAAATTAATTTGCTTTCCAAATATAGGTCCTGATGTGCAAGCTTTTCCTAGCTAGCTATCATTAATATAGGACCATCACGTGGCATGAAAGCTGCCTTGAACTGAATTGAATGTATCTTCAGGTAAGGGTGGTGTGCCCGGCTTGGTCTGAGAACTTGGAGCTTATCGGGCTGGACTTTAAGCTGGGGTCAAACTTTACATGATCCAAACATTTTATTTTTATATTTTTTTGGCTAAAAATAACTGTTTTGTAATATCATATTTCTTTTTTTAATGAAATAATATCATATCAACCCATGCCAATGATAATCAATAGTATGATCACAAATTATATATATCTAAATTTTCCACATGTTTGAGTTTGGTCTAATTATTAGTGAGTTATGAATTGGACTAGGTATCAATTTGTCACGAGTCTCATATCAGGGAGCCTCACAAGTGGTGTGTGGTTTATAAGTTCAAGGGGCTCTCTCTCTTAATAGGCTAGTCTTTTAGGATTTGCTCTCTTTTTGGGCTTGTGCTCGTCACATTAGTGCTTTCATTGAGAGGCTGATGTTTCAAAAAGGGCTACCCACGGAGGGTTCTGACTGGCAGAAGGTCAAGTAAAGTGTCATGGAGTGAAGCCACCAGTGACGTTGTCTCTTGATGGGATAGTATTGTCACGAGTCTCTCATTGAGAAGCCTCACAAGTAGTGTGTGATTTATAAGTTCAAATGGCACTTCCTCCTAATAGGCTAATCTTTTAGGATGTGCTCTTCCTTTGAACTTATGCTCGTCACATAATTCCTGATTGAATATGGTTTGGTTTGGTTTTCATTACAATGTTCTTGATTATTATCATAGTAGACCTTTATTAACTTGGGTTTCAATCCTTTCTATGCTAGACGCTTATAAATGTTTTGTTCATGGTATACAATTACTCAATTAAGTTGTTTACTTTGTTGGTAGAATGAAAATATATATATAATTTTAAAAGTTAGGCACTGCACATTTCCAGAACATCTGGTCTTTCCAATTTTTTTTTAGATTTCACGATAATTATATGAGTTTGTATAACACGTATTCAAAACCAATCATTATTCCTCTTGTGAACATATCTAGAGTCAGAAGAATGGAACATTACCATATGCTCATCTAACCCTCACACTTTCAATCTCATAGTAATTGTCATCTATATTTTTTTCATGGGTCTTTGTTTGCTCCAGTGATTAGTGAGTCCAAACTGGATTAGGTATCAATTCTTGATTGAACTGGTTCAATTGGCCGGTTTAATTCGGTTCTCATAACATTATTCGTAATTAGTACCATGGTAGACCTTTATCAACTAGGATTCCAATCCTTTATGTCATGCTAGTCACTTATAATTTGTTTGTTTGTTTTTTCTACCGTGGTATATAATGATAGGGGTAGAAGTGGATCATGCTAGTTCAAGATAGAACTTAGAAAGCACACAAGAAATGAAACAACAAAGAAAGAAAACAAGATAGAAAGAAAGAAAGAAATTAAAAGATAAAGATAATAATCAAAGTCACAATAACTAGAGTGCTGATTTTAGCAACTTTAGCCTCAAAAACATCACATACAAGAGTTAAATAGACTCTTAATTATGTCTGTATTCACCACAAAATACTTACAAGTAAGCATAGCTCACAACAAAATTTTAACAAACTCAAGAGAAATATTCTCATTCATAAACTCCTCTTCAAAATTGAGTACAATCTCGTGCTACATATATAGAAAAGGAAGGAAGACTAAAAGAGATCCTAAACTCTAGAAGATCAACTTCCTCAAAATGGTGCCTCCTCTCTACAAATTTAGGAAAGCTTTCTAAATTGTGAAGATTGAACAATAATGGTTGGTTGGAAGACTTCCTATACTTTCTTAAGATCTAAAGACTTAACTCTCAAGCAAGATCAACCTAATAAATACTAGGAAATCAAAAGGATTTAACATGTACAAGCTGAAGTTGCAAAATAGAAAACTAACACTAGGTCTTAAAAAACACTTGCTGAAAATAAAATGGGAAACTAAATAAACTAAGTTAAACTCCTGATTAATGATGGGAATCATGCCTAAAGCTCTCCAAATCATGTCCTGGATGTACTCCTCATGCTCCCTCCAAGGCATATGCTTGTTACATGGTATTTTAAGTGAACTTTTTAATATGGACACTGTATAGGCATTGTACATCACCTTGTTGGGCTTTTAGCATTATAATCTTCATTCTTGGACCTTCCAAAAGAGATGTTCACCTTCATAAACTTTCATGGGCTATTTGGACATCCATCTGGCTTGAATAAGCTTCATTCACGTTCTGGAACAACCATGGTCCATTAGACAATGCATTAAGCCCCAATTTAGCATATTAAAGCTCCATCATATTCATCCATGTGTATATAACAGCATAGGCCTTTCAACTTGTTGGAAATTGATCCATGATGGATTTGGGCGTGGCCTGTCACATGCTATCACTACTGAAAAAATTAAATTTAATGACAGATATTTAGTAACGAATTTCCAATCCATCAATAATTATAAATATTAGTGATGGAAAATTTTGTAACGAACTAAAATCTATCATTAATTACATAAATTAGTGATGGATCAGTGATAGAGATTGGATGTCGTCACATTTTGATTAGATTTTATAAATTTAGTGATCGATTTAAATTCGTCACTAATTTTCATCACTAAATCTTCATATTAGTAAAAGATATTGTTAATTAAAAAATTAGTGAAATGAGCTTAAATATTTTATAAAGTAAAAAATTTATAATATACATAGAGAGGTTCACGTGATTTTTCCCTCAAAATTACCGAATTAAATAATCACACAAATAATTTTTCTCTTATTATAAGTAAAATATACAATATAAAATGATATAAAAATAAAAATATTTTAAAATTTTATTATGTAAATTTAAATATAAAATAAAATTTTTATCATATGAAAAAATTTTAATTATAACATAGATAATATAAAACAATATACACAATTATTTATTTTCATAATATATATTAATTGATATTAAATAATATATTTATTAACCAATAATAAATATTGAATTGAATTATATATTTACATGTGTTAATGTGTGTATATGATAATATAGATTATCAGCATATTTAAATATTAATATATTAAATATATAAAAAATACATTTAAATTAAATTTATGTGTTCAATTAAGTTTTATATATATATATATATATATTAAATTTTGCATATTAAGAAGGAAAAGTTATCACAACTCAACTGGTAAAAGGTACGTATGGAAAGAAAGAGGTTTTAGGTTCGAGATGAGGCAACATTACATTTAAAGAGAATTAAAATGGTTTGTTGATATGGTGGTTACATGTGGCATGGACGTCCAAGTGGCAACGATGCGACAAGTGATAAGTGATGTGTACTTGTAGGTGGCATAAGAGTTGACATGGTAGTGATTGGATCCACAACAAAAATTTTAACTGTAAAATAAATTAGTGACAGATATTTTTTATCATTAAATTAGTGAAGCTATATTTGTGATGGAAATTAATGATGAACAACTCATCACTAAATCTAAAATTAATAATGAATTTTGTTTATTGGTGACGAATTTATCTGTCAATAATTTCATTTTTTTTTCTAGTAGCATATGTCGTAGTCCACACTCGCGATTATCCATATCATCATCCATACAACCATCCATTCTGTCCTTTTATGTGTTTTGCCACTCGTGGATTGTGGCCTTGTAGTGTCACTTGTGGATTTGGACCTCTTGGCTTTGTTGGGCTTATTGAACATACACGATCCGCTCTCTATCATATAACTATTCAATTAGGTTGTTTACTTTATTGGTAGAATGATAAAATTGAATTTTAAAAGTTAGGCATTACAAACTACTCGAACATCTGGTCTTTCTATTTTTTTTTATTTTTAGATTTTACAATAATTATATGAGTTTGCAAAACACGTATTTGGCACTAGTCGTTCCTCTTGTCCATTTTATAAGGGTTATGTTTGACTCTCTAATTCTTAAGATGAAATTTAGGGTGTTAAATATACGCGCGCGTGCAATCACCATAGGGGAAAATGATTTATGGTTGGTGGATAAGGTTTTGTTGGAATAAAATTCAACATAGAAATGAAAATATTCAATATTCAGTTATTATGGTCTCTTTGTCAGATTATGTGCTAAGGTAATGATCTTACTAAAATAAGGATAATTAGCAGGAAATAGATATGTCAAGATCACATTGCATGCAATTTCTATCCTACACAACTATGATTGATCTATGTCATTGATTATATTAGTCTAGTGACCATTGTCATAGATTTAGTCAAGTTGAGTTAAGACAAAAGCCTCTTTGACGATCCTATATCGATGTAGTCAATGTTCTAGATTAATTGATTATACCCTGTTTATTATGGCATCTTGAGTGCTCATAAGGTTAAATGCATTTTCTATGAAGATTTATGTGGCCCAGTGAGAGATTGTTGGAATAAAATTTAACATATGTGGCCATACACGGAAATATTAAAAAAATGTGTTGATTATTATAATTTAGCCTAAATAAAATGGTCTATTTAGAAAAAAAAATTAAAGGCTTAACTGGCGTGAATATCATGAAATTAATGTGTAAAGACCGAAGTGATTATAATTTGTTGAAAAATCAAATTGCAAATATCACAAATTTAAGTTTATAAATATGTATCGTGATCTCTTTAGTTGGGAATAATGAGAAACTAGTTTTTTGACTCTTTCTAGAGAATTCTAAGGAATTTTCTGATATTTACAATATAGAATATCATAGTGCCATAATATATTCTCAACCTTTGGAATCATCTGACACCTGTAACTACGATTCAACATTCAAGCATGCTTAAACATTCAATTTTTTCTATTCCTCTGAATTGATACGTGATTATATTAATGTTTACGGATTTGGTTGCAATCATTTATATAGTTTGAATATGAATTGGATTGATTAGGGATAACAAATTCCAACATGTTTGTCAAGGAACCTGTAGAACCATTATGCGTCTGGATAACGCTGTTGTTAAATTTTTTGATATTTTGAGAGAAATAGCAGGCAAAGACGATAAATAAAATTAGTTGTACTATATATACATAATGACAAAAGAAATAATAAACCAAAAACCTCATAAAAGAGCATATATGACATTCATGAGGTACTGAAGAGGTATTCAAATTAAAGAAGCAATCCAGCTCCAGCTGTAACCCTATGTTGATAGAGCTTCAAATACAAACATATCATTTTAATAATTGAGGTAAATTAAAGAAAAAAATACGTTCTTTTAAGATTTTAGAAGGACATCTACGTATGTAATAAAATTAATGATGATTTGATCAAAATCTGAATTGGTATGGCGAAGCAGTTGGCAACAAAATATTAATTTTTCAGTCAATTTGTGATATTACTTTTAAATGTAATTATATTGGATATCAAAAAATACGATGAGGTATCAAAAAATTTTGCTGATAAAAAAAGACTTGCAAATAGTTTTTTTTAAACAATTACAATTCATTGAGAGTGGCCTTTGAAACTCCAATACCTTATTTGTAATTATCCCTCTCATTTTCAAATGTTGGAATTAATAGTTATATTTCCTTTTTCAGCAAAATTTTGTAGACCTAAATATTACTAAATCAATTTTTTGGAATTGAGGTTCTATTTCTTGTTTTAAGAATTGTATGGAGTCATTTCATGTTTAGGAATCGGTGGAATAATGTGTCTGTAGGTGTGATTATACAAGGAATCATAATTTGAGTCTCTTTAATAAATAATTTTGAAATTTTATCTCTTCAATATTAACTAACCATAAAAGAAAATGATTCCTAGTCCTACTTACAGTTCAAATGTTTTTTTCTTTTTGTATAAGTTAAATTGAGTGATGTATATGTAAAAGTCAAAAGGAAACGACAAGTATATTATTTTTAAAATTCATCTCTTTCAAATGTTGTATATTCTAATGCCTTATGAGAAATACATTTAGCTTTTTTTTTTCATAAGAAAATACATTTCAGTCTTACTTTCGGACCAATAAAGTCATTTTAATCTAGCAAGTCCCAGCTAGGAAGCACAATTTGCATTCATCAATCAATCAAATAAAACACACACACATATGTGCACTTTTATTTGCATGAAGAGCAAGAAATACATTTATTGACTAAAATAATTAAGTTACACATATAAAAATTATATACATATAGACTATAATCACCAATATTATTAAAAATAAATAAACGTACAAGTATTCGATATGACAGACATAATGTATACTTCATCATACGTATTACATATGTTACCATTTGTATTACTATATTTAATTTCTTTTTATCAAAATATTTCTATATGACTTAAAAACTCACAAAAGATTAATATTTTTTATTACTGTAAATGTACGTATATTATTTGTTTAAAACTCAAGATACGCATATTAATCCTCTAAAATATTGAAATATATTTAACATATATATATTCTTGTACACATATCCTAAAATTTTAAAATTTTCATATTTAATGTTAAATTGTATGACAAATATATATACGGGTATCGATGCTTCTTAGCGTGTGTTTATACATACATTACATACATATAATGTATTTTACAAGAATATTTAAATTTATAATTTTGTTACCATGAGTAGTAGCTTTGGTCTTATTAAATAATTTATTTTAAAATCATTTGAAATAATTACTATCAAAAATGGAGTACGCACTTAAACTTAAGTGTTATTTTACATCTTTCACTTCAATCATCCAGAATCACCCATTCAAAAAGCAGATTACATCTATAAATATGAGCTCCATCCAAAGGAAAAATAAACCAAATTAAACCTCACAAGTTTTTGTATTTGCATTTTAGAACATATTATATGGCCAAACAATCTGCTTTGGATCTCGTCTTCAATATAATGTGAGAAGACAAAAGCTGGAGCTTATATCTTCGGCGAAGCCCACTCCTCATGAAGTAAGTTTCTATCTAACATTGATTGCCAAGAAGTCTTACGAACCCAAATTCCAGCCGTACATTTCACCCGTCACAAGTCTTCTATGGCTGGAAAAGACCCCGCCAAAGTCATTCGAGATGCACTGGCTAATGCTCTTGTATTTTACTATCCATTTGCACTATTATAAAATAAGTTTATAGGAGCATTTATTTTTAGCATACGAGAGTGCTTTTAAGCACTCCAATAACTAGCGCTCTCATATATACAGGAGCGCTTATAAAGCAATCCAAAAGAGAGGCCTACAGGAACACTTTTTATAAAAAGCGCTCCTGTAGGCTCTGAAATTTTACATAATTTATATTTAGATTTTAAATATTATAAAAAGCGCCGCCAAGAGAGAATACAATTGATTTTTCTGTTTCATTCAGATTAGGATGACCAAAACATACAGTATTTGATATTTCCACTTAAATTAGTATAAAAGATTGAATCCAACATGCTAATATATTTACACTAGTATAGTTTATAACAATCATAATATGTAGCCTGAAGCTCATCGATAACAAGTTATGCTCTTAAAGTAATGTCATGATAAGAGAGAAAGAAATAAAAGGAGCATATTTGAATGTAAATGATTGACTTAATCAACATCCTGGCCAGTAAATGGGCATGGCATAGAGCTACCTTAAAAGTGAAGAATCACCTAAAAAGCTAGGTATCATTTGCTTGCAAAAATGATTGTACCAATACCATGATAGTTTATTGAAAAAGTCATTTTTAATCGATATAAAAAATGTACTTTGTAGTAGTACATGATACATGCATGGCATAAGTGCTATCTTAAAAGTGAAGAATGACGTAAAATGTAAAATGTTTGAGCTTAAAAGTTAGGTATAAAATGCCTGTGAAAATGCATGATTGTACCATGATAGTTTATTAAAAATTTAATAACCTTTCAACTATACCTATATTAAATATGCCTAATTTAATAATATATTTTTTATCACTAAACATTTAATAGAAAATAAAAAAATTATGATACCAAAGTTAATGACATGACTTATTAATGGAACAAAAAAAAATTCATCTATCTTTGTTTTATAAATAAAACTAAAGGTAATATTTTTTTTTATTGCTTGCAGATATACTCTTATTAAAAGCAATAATGTTTGAGACAATTTCAGGTGCTAAATATAAACATCATCTAAGAGCAAAAGAGGAGAAAAAGGAAAGCCTGAATGCAAAACTATCTTACTTGCCACTACAAATGAACCGCTTCCTCAACAGAGTTTTTTTTTTTTTTGTGAGACAGAAATTATATATATTACATGGATAGAAAAATTTGATTTGCCCCATGTATTCAATATGTGATAGAATCATATGAACTAAGTTTTTTACATGTACAAGAGTTAGAGATTCGAAACCCAACCACATGTTAAATAATAATGAGACTTGTATCATGTATACTAACTTGATTTGCTAAAAAATATTAAACAACAAATTGAATATATAAATATCAAAATTATTTAAAACTATACAAATGATTTTAGAAAAAATTGAGAAAAATTTAAAAAAATAAATGATCTACTAAAAACATAAGAATTAAATAGGTTGAAATAAAATTTTTGATAAAAAATAATCAATAATAATATTTAAATTATTCTAGAATCTCAATCCTTTTCTATTGGTCACTGTTACAAATACTCTGACCATCTCTCTATTTTGTCTTAATTATGTATACCACTCTTCTATTTTTGAAACCTATACAAACTAGGGCTGTGCAAAAAAAGTTAAAACCCAGTCTGCCCTGGCAAGACCTGGTCTGGAAAAACCAGCTCAAGAAAAAGACTGGACCAAGCAGGTTAGACTGAACCATCAGGGCAGACTGGGTTCAAGAATGTTGTTTAAGACTATTTGGTTTGGCTTGGTCCAGGTAGTCAACTTTTTTTAATATATATATAATTAATATATTATTAAATACTTGTTACCAAAAAAAATAGACACAAGAATTCTACCCTAATCACTCTAATATTCTCTTTCATTTTTCTCGCTGCCCCATCATTTTCTTCCTCTGGGTGCCGATCTCCTTATCCTCCTCTCATCTTCAAGCTTCAGTTTTCCAGCAGCTGCTACACTTCGTTTACATCCAAGCTTTAGCCGCCGCTCCGGCCTACTCTCCACTGTGGCATCGACTTATCACTACTAAACTGACTCTATCAGCCATTCCCATTTTTCTTCTCCTCCTCCATTGCGTCTACGTGCTTAACGTTAGCATTTGAGGGCTGCATCTTTGGCTTTGTTCTCCTCTGCCCAGATCTGCATCTTCTCAAAATTCTATCTTGATTTATGTGGTGGATTTTATTGTTTTTTTTAATCTTTATCTCACTCCAGACTGTAGAGCTTCTCATTATTCTACATTCCTTCTAGTCTTTTTTTTTCTAGAGTTAAGGTTCCTACCCCTACGAGTCATGGATATTTGACTTTAAAGGAGAGAGAAGGGGGAAGAATGAAGAATGATAGGGTGGGCATTTATAACTTGGGCAAGGGCATGTATAGTTAGACAACGGCTATTTACGACTTATAAAAAAAAATCACAACTTGTAATGGTAAGTTTTAAATGGCTATTGCCCAGCTGTAAATGCCCTTACTCAAGTTGTAAATGTGTAGGATGTGAGATTTGGGAGTATTTTGTGAATTTCATGAAACTTCTTGATAGTAAATTCCTTTATGTGGGACTAAAATGTAATTTCCCTAACTTGTATCTATTTTAATTCTTTAAGAATTTAATAAAAAAGTATTGATTAAAGGAAGAATGACATTAAAGCCCAAAAACAATGAATTTATTATGATAGTTAGGTCCCAACAAATTTTTTTGTATAATTAGTCGTAAATATTAGATTCAAATAGTTACAAATTCAAGAGTTTTAATTACAAATAAAATATTTTAATTTTAAATATAATTCTCAATTTACAATTGAAATTTTTATTTGTTATTATTTGAATCAATATTTGCAATTTATTTTTCAAAACATTTTGTTGAAAACTCAACTGTCATAAATTCTCCATTTTAGGACTTATATATTCAGTCTCATATACTTTAAATGCTTGTTCATAACAAAATCAAAACAAATCTTATATATCTTATTTATTTTATAACAAAACTTTTGTTATTAATATTATTAACATATTAAAATCTTTGTCCAGTAGGTGAGACACCAAGGTAGAAGGAGAATAAATTTCCTATAAAAGTGTTGTAGTGTGGTATCTTCCAAGACTCGAGCACTTGTTTGGTAATGAAAGGGATGCAAAAGATTGAGATAGCATGCAACTAAAAAAATTTCTTATGAAAAGCTGAGACATCCATCAAACTACGAGCAATGAAAGAAAATCGATCAATTGTTTCTTAATTTTAGCAATGAGCTAAGGAATGTCTGGCAAGGTTTTAGTATGGATGGCATGAATTCTTAGCATGAATGTTAGTTTATTTAGTTATTTCCATAGTTCTTGAATTGAGTTAATTAGCTATGGTTTTTTGTTAAATTGTTAGTTTATTTAATTCCATTTTAACTGTACATACACTACTAGAAAAAATCATATTAGTGACGGATAATTAGTGACAACTTTATATCCGTCACTAATTATAGTGATTAGTGACAGATTAGTGATGGATGATAATATCAGTCACATTTCTTTTAAAAGTTTATAATTTGTGACGAATATAATTTGGTCACTAATTATCGGTCACTGAATTGTGACAGATGCTCAAAGTTGTCACAATTTTACAAAACAATCACAAAATTAGTGACTAATAAATAGTGACCTATGGATATCCGTCACTAAGTGTGAAAGTATAATAACAATTAATTATTTATGTTAATATAAAATAGATAATTAATTTAATTGTATTGTTAAAATAAAAATATATTATTAATAAAGATATTAATGTTAAAAATAGGAAATAAAAATATATTTATGTTAAAATGATTTATTAATAATTGATAAAAATTTTCTTTTAAATGTTATAAATATTTTATACCAATTATGATTACTTTTTAGATGCATTTAGATGGGTAAAATATTAGGTTAATTTTACTAATATAATATAATAAAAAATTGAACATGAAAATTAATATAATTTCAGAGTCACCATCAGACCCTAAAACTAAAACCCTTCCCTCCTTTGCAATTCTATTATCACTAAACTCGCGCTCTGCTCCCGCCGTTCATCTCCAGTGCTCTGCTACTGATGCTCGAAGAAATCAGGCGCACAACAATTTCTCTTTCTCGCCTCACTCAGGTACGCTTTGCCTTTGACCCCCTTTGAGCACAATAAACATTTCTCTTGATTCAACATGAGAGTAGGTTTGAAAAAGGGCTTTCTTAGATAGTCTAGGTTTGAAAAAAAAATTCACAGCCTTTTCCCCTGCCACTTTGCTTTTGTCTGTATTCTTGCTCTCATTATGATTTTCGTATTCTCAGTTGTTGAATATGCCTGAAGAATAGATTCTATTAGTGTTAGGACTCCTCTTTCGAGACTATGGGAAGGGATAATGAGATTATTTAATAGGTTGCCAAACACTACAATGAACTTTATTCCCTTTTCCTAAAAAGTTTTAGCTTTACTTTGGGAGACCCAAATTTATTCAATAACTTGAATGGACCAATATAATAAAGCCACCAAGGAAAAAGGGATTTTGACTTTTCTTAGCTTACTTTGGAATGAAACCACATCAACTTGTTTTGTTTAATAATATTTTTATGGTGCTTAGTTTTGGAGTCTTTTGTTTTGTGGTGTGGGATTTATTGAAATTTAATTATATGCTCTGGTAGTCAATCGCAGGGTCAGTTCAACAATGGAAATTTTATTTTTAATATTTGTATATTAATTTATATGTATTCCAAGGTGAAGGTTATGCATTGAATCTGCAATTGAAAGGCTAACAACTCTTTTTTCTTCTTTCAAAGCTGAGGTAATATCTTTATCATGCTTCTATTTCTCTGTTTTTTACCTTTCTCATTTTCTTACTTTTTCATTCCCATTGATTGTAATGCTTAGCTCTAGCTAGTGACCATCAGGGATGGAGAAGAAACAATCAAGTGAGATGGGGTTAAAACTAAAAAGTGTGTTTTGGCTTATAGTATTCTTGTCTTTAAATTTATGTAATACTAAAAATGAACAATTAATTGTCAAGCTTTTTGTCCTCCTTGCTGCAGCTAAAAATTAATTATATGCTTCTAATTATATTATATTCATGTCCACTTAATCATAGCTTTTTCTTTTTTGATTAATTATATTCACCATATGCTTTTAACTTGATTTCTTTCTTTCTTTGTTCTTTTCTTTTATGCAGTCCTTTGAAGTATATTGGTACAAATCTCGCAGCTTTGCATAACTTCATTATTATCAAGTAAGCCTAATTAATTAAGTTACCAAATTATACATGCAAGCAGTTTTTCAATGTTTTAAAAAAGGTCGTTTGATCATACATTTTTGCCATGAAATTTCACATTCATAGTTCTACATGTGTGCTATTTGATGTGCAAAATTTCCATTATTTTTAGAGCTCCTTGGTAGATTACAATTTAATGGTTTTTGGATGCTAGGCCATTTGATTGTCATCCCAGGAGTGTTATTTTTTTAATATATTAAACTCTTTACTGGTTTTAGACTTAGTAAACCTTATTTCTTGAATTAGTTATGTTAATTAGTTATTTTGTCTTAAATAATTACATGGTATCATGTAGAAGACTATGAGGGATGATCGAATGTGGATGTATAGTCGGCGTGACGAAAGTGGAAAAGGACTCAACAAAAAGTTTATAGATGGTGTAGAACAATTTGTGGCATTTGTTCTTTCTCAACCAAATCTAGTCTCAAATGGCCAAATAAGGTGTCCGTGTTCAAAATGTGACAATAAGAAATTTTTAGAGTATGAAATCGTCAAGGTTCACCTTTATCGTCATGGTTTTGTCCCTAATTATGACCCATGGAGTTATCACGGGGAACCTTTACATTATGATGATGTTGATTATGAGGTTGCTAGAGATATTGAAGAAAGAGTTGAAGGTGCTAATGAAACAAGGGATGATGTTATCTTAGAAAACCCATATTATACCATGATTTTAGATGCTGTTGGTCCTAGTGTCAATCCTAATACTAATATAGAGTTAGATGATCCTCCAAGCCATAATGCTCAAAAATTTTATGAGATGTTGGAAACTGCTAAAGAGCCACTGTATGAAGGGTGTAGTAGGCACACTCCATTATCAGCAATATCTAGATTGTTAAATATCAAATCTGAGTTTAACTTGAGTGAGAATTGCTATAATTGTATTTTACAATGGGTAAAAGAATTGTTGCCAAATGATGAAAAATTGCCTAAAGACTATTACAAGACTAAACAAATGGTAGGACAACTTGGTTTGAAGTATGAGAAAATAGATGTGTGTCGAAATGGTTGTATGCTGTACTATAAGGAGAACAAGGAAAGGAGGGAATGTTTGGTGTGTGGCCATGATCGCTTTAAATCTAGAAAAAGAGATAATGGAAGTAATAAAGACATACCGTACAAGGTGCTGCGTTATTTCCCATTGACTCCAAGATTACAAAGGCTTTATATGTCTTCTAAAACAGCAGAGCACATGGTATGGCATCATAAAACAAGGCGAGAGCCAGGGGTCATGTGTCATCCTTGTGATGGCGAGGCATGGAAACATTTTGATCAATGTTATCCCTCTTTTGCTTTAGAACCTCGAAATGTTAGGTTAGGCTTATCATCAGATGGGTTTACTCCATTTGGGCAATCTGCACATCCATATTCATGTTGGCCTGTAATTGTTACACCATATAATTTGCCCCCTGGGATGTGCATGAAAACCCCATATATGTTTCTTACTCTTATAATTCCTGGCCCAAAGAGCCCTGGGCAAAAAATTGATGTGTACTTGCAACCTTTAATTGATGAGTTGAAAGAATTGTGGGAGGTTGGTGCTTTAACCTATGACTCATATAAGAAGCAAAATTTTTATATGAGAGCTTCACTATTATGGACTATTAATGACTTCCCTGCTTATGGCATGTTATCGGGATGGAGTACGCATGGAATTTTGTCATGCCCAATTTGTATGGAGTACAGTAAATCATTCTTCTTGGAAAAAGGAAAAAAGGTGACATTTTTTGATTGTCATCGTCAATTTTTGCCACTACAACATCCTTTTGTCGAGATAAAAAGTCATTTTATAAAGGGTGTGATGAGAAATCTCCTATCCCTCAAAGATTTTCTAGTGATGACTTATGGGAAAAAGTTTGTTGCTTGCCAAGAATGATGGAGAAAAATGGAACTTACAAGTTGCCTGGGTTTGGCAGTCAACATAATTGGACTAAACGTTCTATATTTTAGGATTTGCCTTATTGGAATACCAACTTGATTCGCCATAATCTTGATGTTATGCATATTGAGAAGAATGTATTTGATAATATATTCAATACTGTTATGGATGTTAAAGGTAAGACGAAGGACAATGAAAAGGCTAGAGAGGACTTGTCTACTTATTGTAACCGACCAGAATTGGCATTGTTTAAGAGTGTTGGAAAGACAATGAAGCCAAAAGCAACATACACTTTGACAAAGCAACAAAGGAAGTTGGTATGTGAATGGATTAAAAATTTAAGACTTCCTGATGGACATGCTTCAAATTTGTCTAAATGTGTTGACATGGAAAATTGTAAATTGTTAGGGATGAAAAGTCATGATTGTTATGTATTTTTACAAAGATTGCTCCCAATTGCCTTTAAAGATTTATTACCTGAGGCTATTTGGAATGCCTTAACAGAAATAAGTCTATTCTTTAAAGACATATGCTCAACAATTATAACAGTGGAGCAAATGCAAAAGCTTGAAGAAAATATTGTTGTAACTATTTGCAAGTTAGAAAAGTTCTTTCCTCCAGCCTTCTTTGACTCCATGAAACATTTGCCTATTCACTTACCTTATGAAGCAAGAGTTGGTCGACCCGTTCAGTATCGATGGATGTATCCATTTGAAAGGTAAATTATAAAATATATTTTGTGATTAAATTTACTTATTATATAAATGAATACTTAATAGAAAAATTATTGTGTAGGTTTTTGCATCATTTGAAGAAAAAAGTTAAAAATAAAGCTCACGTAGAAGGGTCAATTTCTGAAGCATACCTTGTAGAAGAAACATCTACATTCTGTGCTCATTACTTTGAACCTCATGTTCAAACAAAACTAAACAAAATTGATCGAAATGATGATCATAGTGAGGTTGACTGCCCAGATGGATGCCTTTCTATATTCAGACATCCTGGTCGCACAGCAGGAAAAGGAAAAACATGATTTTGACAAATGATGAATTTAATGTAGCTTCTATATATGTTCTGCTTAATTGTGAGGAAATCCAACCATTTCTTAGGTAAATTCAATCACTTTAAGATATTTATGCATTTTTTAAATGACAATTTGCTTTACTAATGTTGGTAATCATTGCCATCTTGTAGAATATTTGAAGAACAACTTAGGAAAAGAATACCTAATGCAACCAATGAGGATGTAGAGACTAAGATAGATAGTGAATTTGCAAAGTGGTTGAAAGAATATGTAAGTATCATGAACATATATATTTTAATACATGCCTTTTTAGTTTGTGTGATATGCTTATTGACAAGTTTTATTATGCTTAGGTTTTTGACCCAAATAACAATGTAGATGATGTTCGTATAAAGGATCTAGCTTTTGGGCCATCTAGAGAAGTACATACATGGTCTCAATATTTTGTCAATGGATATCGGTTTCACACACGTGCTTACAACTCATCAAAATCTACCATGAACTGTGGATTGTGCATTAAGGGAACAAATTATAATGAGTTTGAATATGACTATTATGGTTTGTTGGAAGAAGTGATAGAATTGCAATATTTTAATCCAACCTCTAAGAAAACTAGAGCGGTATTGTTTAAGTGTGATTAGTTTGATCCCCAATTAAATAGGGGGTGCAAGGTTCATAGTCGTTATGGCCTAGTTGAGATCAATAAGAGAAAACGATTTTCAAAGTATGAACCATTTGCACTTGCTCAACAAGCTCAACAAGTTTATTTTGGAGAATATGCTAGTAAGAAGAGGGAGAGGGCTGATTGGTGGGCTGTTTGTAAAATAAAAGCAAGGAGTATGATAAATGCACCAGAAGTAGCCTTCCAAGAAGATGATATGGGATTGCCATATGACACAAGCATGGATGCAATTAATAATCTTTGTGAAGGGGTAGCTGAAGAACTTGAAATACAAGAAAATGAGATGAGATTACAGTATGAAACAAATGATGTTGATGAACTAGAAAAGTTAGATGAGGAAGATGAGCTTGAAAATGAGGAATTTCAAATTGAAGAGGAAGATGAACTTAGTGAGAGTGATAGTATTGAAAGTGATGAATCAAATACTGAAAAGGAAGATGAAGCTTAGGTTTGTAAATGTTAGCATTATTTTATTGCATTTGATCATTATGACATTTTTATTGAATTATTGTTATTATAATTTTAACTTGCTTATTAGTATTATTTTTCTTCATTTTGAAATTTTTCTATCTATAAATGTTACAGGGATGCCAAGGGGTAAAGCAAAACATAGATCATTTGGAGTATCAAGAAGTGTAAGCATTCATCAGCAAAATGTTAGAGGTGGTACTGACATAGAGCAAGCACCTATAGAGAATGCATCCACAAAGCAAGAACCCATTGTACAACATGCACCTATGGAGGAAGCATCCATTGAGGAACCACCAACTGATCATGCAATTCAACAAGAGGCTAATACTGAAAATGAGACACATATTGAAAATGATATATCCACTTCCAATGAGACTCAACAAATCAAGTCAAATAGACAAAAAAATAAAGTCTCATATCGAAAGTCTGCAGATGGGCGCATATACTTAGAACCAAATAATACATCGTATAAATAAAATTGATAAGTTTTTCTAGTATCTGTTTCTTTATTATTTTGATATTAAATCTAAATTTTGTTCATTTCATAGGTATCATCCTCATAATGCTGTGCGTATATTGTCATGTATAATAAAGAAGTTTTTTGGAGGACCATGGATTACTTGGGATAAAACACCATTTGAGGTTAAGCAACGTTGGTTTGGAGAGTTCAAGGTAAACATTATTATTATTATTATTTAAGTTCTTTTCAAAGTCATGCAAATTACTATTTAGTTGAAAATCTTGGTTATTCAAGTTTATCCTAATTTGTTCAATTTTGTCTTTGTATCTTAGAAAGTATATATTTGGGAGGACAGGTTTGATAATGAGATACATGGACTTTATGAGAAGTCTATTGGTCGAGGTTGCTTGAAAACTGTCCTTTATAATGCAAGGAAGACATTCAAGGAAAAGGGAATATCACCTACTTGGATGAGTGAAGATAACTGAAAGGAACTTCAGCAAATTTGGACAGATCCCAAGTATCTAAAGAAATCTGAGACTAATTCAAAGAATAGGTTGAGCAGTAAGGATGGACTTGGCCCATCATGCCACTCTGGAGGATCAATAACATCTTCAGAGCATAAGAGAAAATATGTATTAATTCTACTAAGTTCCTTACAAATTTTACAATTAAACCTACTTGTTTGACATATTTGCATGTATGTAGGAGGAAGAGACAGGGGGTGAAGCTCGTCCATCTCAAGTGTTCTTGATGACTCACAAGAAATCAAATTCTGAAGCCTTTGTTGACAAGAAATCAAAAGCAATATGGGTAAGAGTATTGTATTAGAAAATTTCAAACATGTCAACTCTAAATTCAACTAACCAACTCCATAAATATATATTGCTTCAATTTGTGTTACTTAGTTTAACGGAGGATTTGTGGTCTTGTTTGGTCTGATCTAGAAATGTAATTCCTTTCTATGAGCTCAAGTTTATTTTCAAGATTTTTTTATGTGCTTTGTTAATAAATGTCTGAATTTTGTTAATATATCATTAAGAGTATTTTATTTTAGGATAAGTTTCAAAGTGAGATGAAAGAGTCTCTAGATGATATGTCAGATGTTGGAGCTATTGACAGCCATGCCTTGGAGAATTTGAGCAATGAGCAAGAGATGTCAATTTGGACAAAAGTTGTTGGTGGTCCCAAAAAAGGAAGAATATATGGTCTTGGATCAGAGGCTACTAACATTTATGTTGCATCTTCACAAGCTTCAAGCCATGCACCTCCCCCTAGTCAGGACTACATACAACAAATGGAACTTAAAATACAAGAAGAGGTAAAGAAAAGGGAAGCACTTGAAAAGGAATTGCATGAATTGCAAGTGGTTGTACAGCAACTAATAGCTACTCATGGATTGTCTCATCCTTGTTTGGAGACTCCATAAAATGTTGATCCATCTATAGGATCCACCTCAGCTGCAAACAAAGATAATTGATCTTTGTTCTTATTCAACTAAATGCTTTATTTTGTACTTGTAAGACACTTTTTTTGATTAGTCTCTACTTTAACTTGTGACTGTTTTGAGAGACTTTCAATATTAATATCAATCTAATATTAAAAGCTTTTTTTATATTTTATTGTTGCTAATATTTTTATTTTAATAGGTAATTTTGTTAATAATGAATGAGAAAATAATGTGCACGTATATATATAGGAAAATACTGAATCAGTGACAAATTAGTGACAACCTGTGTCTTCACTGATTAGTGACGAACATTGTAATCACTAATTAGTGACGAACTATATGTGTCACTAATCAGTGACGGACTATGTTGGTTACTGATTAGTGATGGATATATCAACTTTAGTGACGTCCAGTTTGGTCACTATAAATACATATTTGTGACGGACATTTTATTTTAGTGATGGATATGCCCGTCACTATTAAGAAATATTAGTGACGGATATGATTAATTTAGTGACCGATTAATCTGTCACTAATTAATGACGGATGACTATCCGTCACTTAAAAATTAGTGACGCTATATTAGCGACCACCTTAGTAACCGATATGTCCGTCACTAATCACTGTATTAGTGACGGATTTTGGCTATTAGTGACGGATTTGGCCGTCACTAATATGGTTTTTTCTAGTAGTGATAGTTTAGGCTTGATTTGGATATTAAATTGTTGGAAGGATTGTTGTTTAATGATATTTTTTTTCTTTGAAAAAAATGGACTAGGTTGACTATTTATATATGTTTTTCATTGTAGATGAGAACATGTTAATGCCCTATAAAACAGGGGGTTAAGGAACATTAAAACAAAACTTTTTTTAAAGCCCACTTTCTAAATAGGTTGTGACATTAACCGGTTTAGAATATAGGGACTTTCTAACAGATTGTGCCATATAACTAGTTTAGAAAGTCCTTTTTATTTTTTTATTTCATGGGGCATTTTCTGAACTTATTGTACAATCGGCTTAGAAAATGTTGGACTTTCTAAACCATCTTTATCTAAATTAGTTCTAGAATTAATTTAGAAAAGCTTTTTGAATTGGTTTTAAAAGCCTTTTTCCCAATAGTCAAAATATTTAAGCCACCATCTAACAAAGGTTTTAGTTTTTCTTTGCAAAACCTAAGCAAACACACGTTCACAAGGATGCACGCACCATGAGAGGCATCAATAGAATGAAACTAATAGTCTTAAGCCTTTTGAAGAAGAGTAGAAAAAGATCAAAGATAACATTTAGGGAAGTTGTTGAAAGAAATTTCTTTGTTAGCAATTTACTAAAAGGCTTGGTTGTTGATAGAGTACAATAGCATAATTGTACAAACCATGAAACCGATCTCACCTTATGGAATAAGGCTTGTATATATGCAAACCAATGATAGGGAGGATCCTAAACAATCTTACATCTGCTTAAAAAAATCTTCATATTTCTCTCTAATCTTTTTTTGGAAGGCATTAATCTCGCATTTTCATGACAATTTAAACCTTAATCCTTAGTATAAGATTTGCAAGCCAATTGCACATTTTAAAAACCTTGTAATTCCTCTCTCTCTCCCCCCTCCCTCCAAGTATCATAGGCCACAATAGCTACAACAACATATAAAACATATTTTCTAACCTTATTTTGCCTATAAGAATGCACCATGGCTTGTCTCAAACTTTTCGGTCTTTTGCTTACAAATTTTGCATCAATTCATTCCATAGCATCAGATAATAATTTTCTAAACCAATTAAACTAAAAAAAACAATGGTTTAACGATTCATTTTTAGTATTACAAAGCTCACAAACAGAGGAATTAAATTGCCAATTAAAGGCTAGCAACCTGCCTTTTGTAAGCAACAACTTCTTCATAATCAACCACATAATAAATGAATGTCTCGGAACATTATACTTTCCCCAAATAAAGAGAGCTTAGGTAAGCAGCCTTGCAACCATTGGTTTCTACCATCTGAAAGTATTTTCCATCTGCCACTCCATTTGACCATTTAGAAAACAATACACTTTAACTAACAAATATTGGTCCAGTTGGAAGGAATTTTGCTTATAACCCATAAGGCCATGGATTCAAATCTCACTATAGACGTGAGAATCTTATTGATGAGCAATTTGTAAGTATATTTGTAAGTTCTCTTTTGAACCTAGAAGTATGCATTGGTCTCTAATGAACCTTTGAAACCCAGCTCATCTAAATTTTTTTCTTGCAAAAAAAGAGAAAACAATACACTTTGTTTTTTGATTAGCTGGTAAAACACACACACATGCAAGGCTTACTATCCCTTTTTATTAACACTTTGAATTTTGTTTTCCTTATGTTTAAACTTCAAAAATTATTTATGATAATTAACACTAGATTTTTCTATATTCACAAATTGTAGGTTACATGTCTTCAATTGCGGGGATTTATCTTTCTTTTGATTTGAATGTTGCTAATCCAAAAACATTGCACCCATCAAAAATATAATTTAGGATATATACTGATTACTCATTCAAATACTCTTTAGGCAAAATTGTCCTCTAATCCTCATAATAATAGTTAATATTAGTCAAATGTTATTATAGAACAACATTTTCATGGTAACATTACACCAATCAAAATTTATTGATAACAGTTTCATTTGACAAAAAACTTGTAGAACAAATTTTCCCTTTAACCCAGTAATCTAATATATGTAAATGATCTTCTTAAGATTACTATGCACTCACAATCCTTTAACAGTCTAAAAGAAGAAATGATGTGTTCAGATTAGTTATAGAGGATCCTGAAGATGATCTATCATCCATAGATCCAGCTAGACCAAATACTCATAGTTTCATACCATCTTCTGGACCATGGTTCACTTTTGATGATTTACCTCTACATAGATGGAGGAAAAGATTTCATGAGTTTGGTGTATGGATTGACTTACAAATGGCAAGACCAGATATGAATCTACGTGAAGTACTCTTATAATTCCTCTAAAAAATGACTGGAAACTTGAGAGAATGTTTTCAAAACCTTAGTGAGTACTAGAAGATCTAAGCAACGCAACTTCTTAATGCAGCATCATTCCTAGGAATGATTCATAAAGAATTCTTTAGAGATTTTAATCTCATTGACAAAAGAAACAGACAAGAGTTCTTTGAAATGAAGTATTGCTCGCTTGATCAGAAATATTTATAAAAGCATTCCCAATGTATGTCTGTAAAGTATTATTTGCTAAACGGTGCTAATGATGTTAATCTCAGGCATACATTTATTGCTTTATTACCAAATGAGCATCAACCATACTTACACAGAGCTATTAATGCCTTACAGATAAATATGTCTCAAATCTCTCTTAGAGAAATTTATCAATTAGCTTTTTTCACTTTGGATAAGCTCTGTGAACAACAAAAGCTTTTCAAGTCTATGCTCAAGTAGGAAAATTTAAAGCTTCAATCAATTTGTAAGAAGCCTTATTTAAAGATTAAATGCAAGAATCATGATCAATGTTCTTGTAAGAAGAATCATTTCCACAAGTACAAGTGTAAACCCTTTAGTAGAAAGAATGTGACCACAATTCATGAGCGTGGATCCATGTCACTAAGTTTAGAAATCCATGGGTTGAAGTGTCAAGGGGTTGAACATCCTAAAGTTGCCTATATTTGCTGAGGAATGGTGTTGAGAGGCTTTACTTGGATCAATATTACCCTAAGATAGGTAGACACAAGAATCTTTGGGTCTAGGTGCACATGAGACACTTTATTAAATTGAGAGACTGAATCACCATTTTTCCTCATGGTAAGCATGATAAAATTCATTAATATATACTGCAAATGTAGAAATTATTACACCTTCCAAAAATCTTATGAATCATTATTCCCAACCTCATAAGCTAAATTATTCCTCTCTTTTTATGAATGTGGTTCACTAGCTCTTTTGATAATCTTATTTTTATCTTTATTTTTTTAATTCGTTCTAAGCCATTTCTTTCTAGTAACTAAACAGGACCTAAATGTACACTATAACTTAAATATATAATTATGTACGCAAAACACTTCAACATTGTAATGACCCAAGAAATTAAAGATTCTTAAAATAAATAGTAAATAATTAATTGACCTAGTAAGTAAATAAAAAATAATACAACAAAATATAGTATGAATAAAAGATAATAAGATTTCATATGAAAAAACAAGAAGAGAAGCAATGGATAACAAATCAAGAGGGAGGGAGATCAAGTATAAAACCTTTTTTTTTGGTAAAAAAGTAAATATATTAACAATAAAAGAAAAGTTTACAAAGCCAGGGATAAAGGAGAAACATTAAAAGGAAAAAATTAACGTGAAAAACACAAGTCATGTGGACCACATGTCTGAATGGCACAACTATTGAAGTTATCTAAAAACTTTGCAATATCCTAGTTTATGAGGTATTGTTGATTAGAGCAAAAGCAAATATCCTTGTTGCATTTGATTCTCAAGCTCCAAATCCAAAAGCTCTCAACCCTTCCAAAATAATTGAAAAAGAAACTCCTAACTCATAGAAAGATGTTATGAACACAAAATGCTAAGTATAGGTGTGGAGTAATTTCACATAAAACTTTGGGCAGTGAACAAATTAGGGCAATAGAGAACTAGAGAAATGTTTTATTTATGAAAGCCAGAAAAAGAAAATAAAGAGTAGAAGAAAAATGGGGCAAACGAACTGGTCCACTTAATATGTGGATCAAGCAAGCTTCTTTTTAGTAGCCGAACCACCTTTTTATTCCTATAGCTAAGTCCTTTCACAAGTATGTATCATTCTCTGCCAAAAAAAAAAAAAAACCCATGGGTCATTCGAAATCAACAACCCCAGACTAATGTTTACAACAAAATAAATTTGCCAAGTTTACCCCCCCCAAAAAAAAGTTGCAGAGAGAGAAAACAACTTATTTCTCTATCGCATTCGGATCAGGATGACCAGAACATAAAGTATTTCCATCTAAATTGGTATAAAAAACTTGAATCCAACATGTATGCTAATATATTTGCACTAGTACAGTTCATAACAATCATAATATGTAGTTTGAAACTCATCAAAAACAAATTATGCCCTGAAATGCCGTGATAAGAGAGAAAGAAATAAGAAGAGCATATTTCAATTTAAATGAGTGACTTAATCAACATCCTGGCCAGTAATCTGACAACAAAACATCTCAAGGGATACTCACATATTGTAGCCATGACATAATAATCAATTTAAATGATTACAAAAAAAAAGTCATCACTGCTACAAAAAAACAATTTTTACATAGGTTAAAAAGGAACTGTCGTAAAAAATGTGAGAGGTAATATTATCGAAAATAATTAGATTTGAAATAACATTTTCTAGACTGGCTCCGCATATAACTAGTGTAAACAGAATTTTCTACATTAGTCAGCGGCGGACAAGATAGAAATGGTTGGGGGGGGGGGGGGGAGCAAATTTAAATAGAAGTTATTGTATATTATGCTGATAATTTTATTTTATTTTTTTAAAATTTAGAATAAATATTTCATAAAATATCTTTATAATTTGAAAAATCATAAGATAAGAATTATAAGAAACAAAAAGTATATGTATTAAAAATTCTTTTGGGTAATTTGAATTACTTTTAAAAAACATATATGCTTAAAGTGAAGTAACTTAACAATCAAATAATAGTTAGATAGATGAAATAAAATTTTAAAAGTATATAGGAAGTTTGTATTTGTAACTATTGATTCTATAAAAGGTACATATAAATTTTTTTTGGGGATAAACAGGTTCATACAATAAATTTTTAAAATAAAAGATATGTGTGTGTAATAAAAAAAATGAAAGATGAATTGGCCTATTGGCCTTAAAAAATCTTGTACTCAGAAAATACAAACTAAATTTTTAAAATTTGAAAGTATGAACCTGCAAAAGCCCCAATAATAAAACAGAGGATATGCTTGTGTATTTTACTCATATAAATATTAATTTATACTCTTTTTTTTAATAAAGAGGTAGTATTCATCATGTCTCAATAATAAAAATATTTTTATAAACGAATATAGTATAAAATTTATATCTATTTAATATAAAAATTATAATTATATATGTACGCACCATGTTAAATTATTTGAATGAGGTGGAGATAAGAGGTAGAATTGATTTTTAACAAAAAGAGGGAGACCACTCAATCCCACACACACCACACATTACATGTGGATGACGTGGGGTTGAGGGACCCTTAAAGTGTACCTGGTTCGGTCTCTTACACCGGTTAAACATGTAACGAAAATTTGAAATATTTTTTTAAATATAAAAAGTAATTTTTAATCAATATAAAAAAAATATATTTTGTAGTAGTACATGACATATGCATGTCATAGGAGCTGCCTTAAAAGTGAAGAATTTTCTGGTATCATGTTGTATAACAGGAAGGGGAAAGGGGAAGAAAAAGAAGAGAAAGAAGATGAAAAGAGAGAAAGAATAAGGAGTAATATTAAATCTCTCAAAAACTCTTTTTTAATAATACTCAAAGCTAAATACTAATGAAAACCCTAACTTTATTTAAAGAGTTCTAAAATGATAAAATAATAAATCTAAGTATAAATTATAAATCTAATTTAAAAATATATTGATAAAATGATAATATCTTATCTTATCAAATATAAATAAATCTAAGCTAACATTAAAATAAAATAATAAATTCTAATTTTAATGGATAAATATTTTTATTTAAATATTCTTAATGAATAATCTTAATATCTTAAATAAACTAATTAAATAACAACTATATTCCATCACGTGCTTGCGGTAATAAGTGCACCGCAATAGTGTGGTTGAAATAAAAAAAAGAAAAAAAGATATGGGAGGTCTTATTAGGCAATATTGATTGCTATATGCATTGGCATGGCATAGGGTCTACCCCTTTTTGTTCGTCAAAAGGCATAGGGGCTACCTTAATTGCATATAATTTATCTAAAAAGTTAGGGATTGGCTTAAAAGTTAGGTATCATTTGTATGCAAAAATTAAATGATCCACCACAATTGCTTATTGAAGATGGCAAGGCTGCACCATTTGAATGACAAAGATTTGGCCCAAGAAAATTGTAGAGTAGGGTGAGAGGTCTTGGGCAATCTTAATTAGTTTTACAGTCCCCAAAAATAAAAAACCAAGAAAATTTGATATCAGCGTCAGCTTCAATGAACATCGCTCCTTCTCCATTGCATTCCACTACGATTTTGCGACCTTCACCTTCCCTGAGTCTTCCTGCAAGTGGATAGTAAAATACAAGAGCATTAGCCAATGCATTTCTAAAATGAGTTTGGCGGGGTCTTTTCCAGCCATAGAAGACTTGCGACGAGAGAAATGCATGCATGGAATTTGGGTTCGTAAGAATTCTTGGCAATCAATGTTAGATAGAAACTTGACTTCATGAGGAGTGGGCTTCGCCGGAGATATAAGCTCCCCTTTTGGCTTCTCACATTGAAGACGAGATCCAAAGCAGATTGTTTTGCCATAGAATATGTTCTAAAATGCAAATGCAAAAACTAGTGAGGTTTTATTTGGCTTATGTTTCCTTTGGATGGAGCTCATATTTATAGATGTAATCTGCTTTTTGAATTTTTTAATTCTGGATGATTGAAGTGAAAGATGTAAAATAAAACTTAAGTTTAAGTACGTACTCCATTTGTGATAGTAATTATTTTAAATGATTTTAAAATAAAGTATTTAATAGGACCAAAGCTACCACTCAACGTAACAAAACTATAAACTTAAATATTCTTGTAATATATTTGGAAGATTAAAATACAATTTTATGGTGAATTAGTAGTAATTTTGCAAGAAAATAAAGTAGTAATTGAATAAATTCTTTGCGTCAATTAAGTTTTACTATTTTAATGAAAATTAATTTGTTTCATATACACCTTTTTATTAAATTATTATAGGATTAAAACAGATAAAAGTTACAAGTGGGAAAGATATCCAAAATATCAGAAGGCATGATATAATCGAGTAGAATGAAGAATCGAATCAATGTATAAAGAAAACAGATAAAGGAATTGACGATATCATAAAATAAAAAAAAAATTACTAAAAAAATGACTTTCAGTAATAACTTGCAGTGATAACTCTGAAAAATCGTTGTTGAAAGTGAAAAATCTGCGACAACCATAAAACATGCTCTGAGAATATATTGGTAGTTTCGGCGTCAACCTCGGCTTTAATTTGCGTTAAAAATATTTTGCTAAAAATAATATGCTTTCAGAATGCATGGAGAGATTTGCAAACAGGCACAATCCTACATGCCGATAGTAAAGGAGAGGAAGGTAGGATCTGCCATTGGACCTGTTTGTAAATGTACGAAATGTAAGTACTCGTTGAGCCGAGAAGCATGCTTGATCCCAGTGAGTTTCTCAAACTCAATTCACCTAATCCTTTTTTTTCCAACAAAAAAAATGTCTTCAGATCAAACAAAAAGCCTATCATATAAAATTTTGATTTAAATATGAAATGTTAATCTCTTTCTTTATATATAAAGAGAGAGAGAAGGATACACACATATTTACATATAATATATTTGGCAGGAACCAAGTCACAAAAGGTGCCCAGTTATTATTATTATTTTTTTAATGAAGACTGCATGATATTGCCTTCATTTTCAAATATAAGAAAATCTCAACCGATTCACATAATTTAAAAAAATTAATTAATCTTAATAATTATGTTAAAGTATTTTGACTAAAATGTCCTTGCAATTAATGATTAAATTTTTTTCCTAATTTAATAATACTGTCCATCTATCAGGGATAATTTGAGAAAAATGTAATTAATGCTTTTTGAAATTTTCACTTTAGGTTATACTAAAAAACAATGAAACATATGATAGTTTCACTTATATATAATAAAAAATGAAGGGGATATGAGAGCGAACTACCAAAAAAATCAAGTATCATTAACTAATGGTACCCAATTTTGTTTCAAAATAGACCAATAGAATGACTTATCACAACTTAATATAAATACTTTAATAATATGTTTTCTTTCACTGACATTTAATGGGTTACAAGAAGAAACTAGTGGTAAAAATTTAATGGCATGTTTTATAAATAGAATAAAAAAATTCTTCTTTGTCAGCCTTATAAAATAGAGTTGAATGAAGTATACTCCATCCATTTTCAAATATAAGAAAATATTTTCACTAAGTCATATAGTTTAAATTTGTTAATACTAATAATTTTGTCTGAAATTAAAAAAAATTGAACTAAAATATCCTTTTGGTTAATTAAACAAGTTTGTCTCATCAAAATAAAATTTAATTTTATGAGGAGCAATTTAAAAAAAATGTAATGAATTATTGAATTTTGTAGTTTTTCTTATAAAAATAATTTTTTCCTTTTGACAAATAAAAGTTTAGGTAGGTTAGGCCTCGAGGGCTTACCAAAGCCAAGGCATGCCTTCTAGCTCAGAATGTTTACAGAGTTACTTACAGATTGCCCACCAACAAAATCCTTGCATTAGTAGTAGGATTTGATCTGATGACCTTGTGGGTTATGAACTAACTCCTTACCAGTTGGACTAACCTTTGTTAAGTTTATTTTGTTAATACATATGATCTATTAAGACTTATTCTATTGAGATTTAGAAAATATTTTATATTCATTAGATATTGTTATTTACTATGATGTTCTATGGCTCTTATTAAGTTCATCTATATATTATAAACTTATCATGTCCGTAGAGAACGACACTTTTTTTGAGTCTCCTTTTTTTTTCTTTTCTTTTAGTGATGATTTATAATTCCCATAAAAGAAGTTTGAAGAAAAATAAAGGAGAATGGAAAAATTAAGTGTCATTCTGTTGATATGAGCATAGTAATTGTAACATTCAGGAGAATTTAACCCTGATTTATTAACCTAATGAGGGTAATTAGTGAGTTAATGAGGTGTGTGGCTAGAGGGACTTAACTTGGCATAATTGTTGTGATTTCAGCCCTAGAAGTGGGTCAGGATCAATGGTAGGCCACCCGGGCAAGGAAAAAAGAAGAAAAAGTGAAGAATTATCCTCTGTGCCACATGCCGCAACACACAAAGACAAATTTGAATAACGAACCCCTCTGTGCCATGTGCCGGCAGAAGGCAGCATGCACCGCAGCGCACGGGCAAAAATTTTGATAAATCAGATCGCGTTTGTGTGAGAAAATAGAAGAGAAAAAAAGGAAGAAAATGAAGAGAATGGTGGAGCTCTACTAGGGCATGCTCTTTGGCTTCTATTTTTGGTGTTTTGAAGCTCCCGAACACTCAAGGTAGGTTTATGATTCCTTCTTCTTCCTTTCTCTCTCTTAGTTATGATGATTTATGGTAGGGTTTGACTTAGGAGATGGATTTTTAGTTCATAAAAGTATGGATCCAATTTCATTAGTTAAAATAAGTATAATGCAAGTTGTTTAATGTATTGAAAAATCACATTGATGATTTTAGAAGTGGTTGGTCTATGGAAGCATTTATTATCTAAAAATTATCATAAATACGGTAGATGGGAGAGGTTTATGTGCATTAATGATGGTTTGAGGTGTTGTTAATGATAATGTACATTAATGGAATTTAATAGGCCCATAGAGTATGAATGGGTAGTGATTATGAGTTGATAAAAATAGAATGTGTGGAGTTATATGTTGATAAAGCTTCAAGAGTTAAACAAAGATGAAAGTCTTGTGGTATGGATGTAGAGAGGTTTGTTTTTGGCACCATTTGAGCTTGTTAAAACTTTGAAAAGTTGGTATAGTAAGGGGTAAACCTTTCACCTCTCAAAAGTTTGAGGTAACCGGGGGAAACCTAATCTTTATAGTTGAATGTTAATTGTGTTTGTAAAATGTGAATTATGAGTTAAATTAATGATGCATATTGGCAAAGTGTTTGATTTGTGAAATGGTTTTTGAAAAGAAAACCTTGATTTTACCACCCTTGGTATTTTATAAAATTGATTATGATTTATTACTATGGGTGGAGAATTGTGATATATTATGTGTTGAATTGTGGAGTATTAAGTTATGTAAGTTTATGCATTATGAATTGATTGTTAAAATACATATTATGTGAGAAATGTGCATAACATGATCATTGGCGGGAGTTCACCTGGAGAGAGAAGTAGATTGATTGAAATCCACGTGGTATTGGCAGTGATCGTTGGAATCGAGAATTAGCCTTGGCACTGACCATTGGAATTGGGAGGTAGCCCTTGTCTCATGGTTGATTCAGAACTGTTTCACTTGTTCTATGAGAAACTCGAACTTAACTAGTCTTTACCGATTCATGAGGAGGTTAGATTAGAGGTACAACACCCCATGGTTATTAGTATTGGGAGAAACTGGATTACATAAATGAGTGAATTCACCCTAGCCCGGTAGCTCCTCACAAGTGAAAGGCTGGATTAGTCCGTAAAGGACGTAGCCACGTGATAGACATCGGTTTCATGTCAAAGGTAACAGGAGGATATAAGGTTGGCATATAATCATGCATATAAGTCCAGCCATATGGTTGTTAGTTTTGTGGTTCGGCATGTGTTGAGGGTGTATGGTTATTATTTTTGTGACCCTATGTTATGCTTTTGCTAAATAACCTGATAAAGTGTTTTGCGGCAAGTTCGGTCACATAGTTGTTAGTTTTGTGAACTGTGGCCGAGTGTTATATGTTATTTGTGTTTATTTACCTAATTGCATCTATTTACAATTAATGTGCAACTGTATGGGTTAAATAAAACTTGGTTACTGAGTGGTTGTACTCACCCCTTAACTCTCAATATTTTCAGGACCTAGCTTATCAAATTCGAGTTGAGGAAAACATACAGAAGCCTAAAATTGTGGAGTAATCCTCTATGTGCCTTTCTTTTGTTACTTTCATGTGTATTTGTTAATGTAATTGTCAATTAGGATTATTTGACATGCTTTATGCACTACTTGCATGATTTTGTGTATAACTAGTGTATTTTGTGCCCTAGATTAGTGAGTTTTGATTGTGAACTCGTGAATAGGGCTAAAATATTTGTGCAAGTAGAAACATATGTATTTTGAGAAATTTGAAATGAAATTGTTGATTTTGTGCAATATTTCCTCCCCCTTTATGTTTTGTGAAAATCGGGGTTGAGTGGTGATTTTATAAAATAAGTATTTTTGATTATATGTGATGTGTTGCACGATTCCACAGGAGTCCATTGAGTGTGATCAAATGGTTGGTATAAGCTATTGGCACATGTAGTTGAGTTGGGATATCCCATTTATGAGATTTTGTGAAAAAGTGGTCAAAACGATTTTTAGTATCCAACTTTTTATAAAAAAAAATGAGATTGAGTGTGAAACCAGTGCCATTAGCTATAGCTAGGAGAAAGCTCCATGTAGACACCAAAACCACCTCAATCAGATGTCGGATGGAGATTTGGGACACATCAAAAGTTCGCTTCCTATGCTATCAAATGATAGCACCAATGCTGTCAAAATTCGTGCAATACGCTATGGCGCACGGCGCCTCACGCTGTGGTGCATGGCACAGAGAAGACATGCCATAAGTCGCGGCGCATGTGTCATTTTCTACACAAAATTTATTTTTAAGTTTTAAAATTCATTATTTTAGGTCCCAATTGATTTTCAAGCTTTCGCTTTGCTTTCAAAACTCTAATACGGACTCATTAAATAATATTTGAAATTTGAATTGTTAAAATTGGGATTCCTTTAAAAGAATTTTGAGAAATTTCTTTTATAAAATTTTATAATTTGGTAATCCTTTGAGGGTTAAACCCTAAATTGTCATGATTTAGAGTCAGTTATGGTTTAATCTCAAGGAGGTTATAGTAATAGCTAATGAATATCCTAATAAATGATAATATTTAAGTGATACAAAATATTTTCTAAATCTTAATAGATGATATATATTAACAGAATAAATCTCTATTATATTTCAACACCCCCTCAAACTCAAGATAAAAATGAGGTTGTAACAACTTGTATCACTTGATCTTCATCGTGGGAGTATTGAATGAGTAAAGTTGTTGTGTTTTAGAAAAAAAAATTAGTTTACTACACAATTAAAAGGAATAACCACATTACATAAGAGTACCTCTGCTAAAAGAGATTTAGTGCCTGATCATATTTTGAACATGATTGCTTTCTATAGAAGGATATCTATGAGCAATATTTAAAAAAAAAAAAGGAATAACCACTTTTAACAACTTAGCTTTTTTAATAAGTATGAAATAATTGTTGTTGCTGCTGTTGTTGTTGTTTTGCTTATATAGTCCCTGTTGCAAGGCGCATTAAATCACCTTATTAGAATCAAGGAGAAGTGATTAATTAGGCCATTAAATTTGCCTAGAAATGGTATAAATTTCTAATCTTACCCTTATTTAAATTAAAAATTTTAAAATTTGTATTATATTTTATCTCAAAGTTAATAACTTTAAATAAAATTAATGTTGGAAAATTTTAATTAGTAACCTATTAAGTGACTTATAATAAGGATCACTCATGTTCTGAAAGCTGCACTATAATAAAGATCAGAATATCAATCAAATTCCGTTGATATATTAATATGTGTCTATTATTATTTTTATCTCATTTAGATTAATATATTTCATACAACCAATATCGAAAATTAATTCTATTTAAATTCAAATATAGATAACGACCTTGCATAGTTTAAATATCATTATCGATTGATTTAATAAAATACAATTTTTTAAAGTGATTTTTGTGAACCAATATAAAATTTATTCCATATGTTAATATGATTTTTATTTTTATTTTTATCTTATTTCACACGTCATAGTTCAAATATCATTATTCATTGATTTAACAAAATACTGATTTTGTTAACCAACAAAAATTTAGTCCATAAATTGATCTAATTTTTATTATAATTTTTATCTCATTCATATTAATATATTGGAAATAATCAATTTTGAACTTAAATTCTATTTAAATTCAAACATAGATCTTAACATAACATAATTCAAATATCCGTTGCTTCAACAAAATACTTATTTTTATATGAAAATTTTTTAAACCAATAGCAAGTGTGGTCTGTATAATAATCTGATTTTTATTTTGGTTTTTTCTCATTTAGATTAATCATGATAATTTTTAACTAAATTTAAATTGTTGGATTCAAATCCAATATTAATTTTAATTCATGTCATAAACTGAAAAAATCAACTACATTTTCACCAATAGATTAGATGTTTTCTTCATATTTAGAAAATTAAATCTAAGTTATATATCTTTTAACCACTCTTTTAATTTATATCTCCAAATATTTAAAATATCATCCCAACCTAACCAAAATTGACTCCTGAAGCATGGAATTGTAGGGAAGACACTCCGAACTACATAATCGCGTGAAGAATACCGAAGTAACCATACTTTAATATATATGTTAAATAAGATCTACATTTATCATATTCAAATTATTAAAAAAACAATTTTTTGAATCGTCAATTCCCCTTGTCTGTTTTCTTTATATCTTTAAAATACGAATACATTTTGGAAATTAAAAGCCTCTTCACACTAAGCTTCTTTCATCAATATATTTTTTGGAAAAAATAATACGTAAGTATTGATTTGATTCTTCGTTCTCTTGGATCACCTTATTTTGATTAAAACAAATAAGAAAGGTTGTTTTACAGAATTTAATGCCTAGTAGTATTCATGACAAAAACAATCGAGTTGAAGAGATTCAAGTGAAGATCTTGGTACTTAGTTCTGACTCTACGCTTTCACACCGAACTACATAATCAAGTGAAGAGATTCACCATTACGCTAGTTCCATTTCATGTGTCAAGCCTTTTTACTTAGTTTGTTGTCTAGCCTAGCTATGTTCAAAATCTCAAATGAACTTCACGCATATATTCATCATCCTAGACACGCCATTTAGTGTGTGAAGTAGTTCTCCAGGAGCCAAATTCTATTGGGAAACCTTATTAATGTGTTAGACACTTCACTTAAAGTGTGAATAAGCGCATAATTTCACGTTCATTGCTTCCGATATTTACCTTTTGCCACTCTAGATTACGCGTTAGCTTTTTCCTTCTTCAAGACATTATCTAGACATGGTTTTTATATGTTTTCACCTCATTTAATGTGTTAACCACAAATAACGCGTTAACCAGCCTATCTAACATGCATTTCTACAATAAAGCACATATTTCTTAATAATGCCTTGTTTGCGTGTTCTAGCTTTCTCAGTACGGCTAGAATTTTATTTCTAACAGCTTATAAATACCACCACATTTACGTTGGTTTATGGGGATTTAAGTGTATTCAATTCAATTTGCTCATTAAATGCTCTCATTACTCTGTTTAAGCTTCAATTGTATTCATATACTCTTTGAGAGAGTCTATAAACATTAAATTCTTATTCTCTAAAAGATATACTCATCAGGGTGTGATATCATTGAGTGGGATTTGTTTACTCACAAAGATTTTGTAAGGGATTGAAAGAGTCCAAAACAAATACTTATTCTTTAATTTCCAACAATTAATGGGGTAAAAGGGTAAAGATGAACATAATAATTATTGAGATGTTTTATAAATAGGACTAAAGTAAATACTCTCTCTGCCTTATAAATAAAGCTAGAGGTGTAAGTATTATGGTTGCAAGTACCTTATTTTAAACTTTTAAGTGCTTAGTTAAAAAACTAAAATAATTTGCATGAAGATAGATGTAGGTCAAATGATTAGGCTAAATCAGTTTAATTCTTGTGTGTTTTTCTCCTTTCTTTTCATTCAAACTTTATTTAAAAAGCTCATCTTACTTTGTGCTATATTTTCCAACATTCTACTGTGCTATTGATTTGAAAAGAAAAATTAAAACACCCTGAATGCAAGTCTTATGCAACACGTTATATTCATTTATTTCCTCCACGTCGTAGATCAATCAGGTTCAGATATTTGAAGTGTTGGGGCATATGCCACCTCCCTACGTATTCACATTTATTTTATTTATACTTCTACCGCCTTCATAGCTCCCTCTTCCCCTCACCAGTGGGCAATTTTAATTTAACTTAACTCATATTTGTTTTTGCAATTTTTTTAATTGGGTGAGTTCACTAGCTTGAGAAAGTGGTGCAGCGCAGTTTTCAGTTTTAATTAGAGATGAAATTTGATGATACCATATTATGCTCTTTTCAATAACTAAATACCACTTTCTGTCTCATGAGATCAAGTATTTTTCTCTTAAATATAGTATTATCCCCTTCCTAGGTCTCTCTCCATCAAATGCAATTACTTAACGTATGATTAAATTTGAGTATCTTTCGACCAAAAAGAGAAAAAAGAAAAGAAGAAAGCAGATCATATCTATAAATGTGAGCTTCATCCAAAGGAAACATAAAGCAACTTAAACTCAAATGCAGCTTAGTTTTTTATTTGCGTTTTAGTACATGTTCAATGGCACAACAAGCTCCTTTGGATCTCGTCTTCAATGTGAAGAGACAAAAGCCGGAGCTTATATCTCCGGGAAAGCCCACTCCTCATGAAGTCAAGATTCTATCTCGTATAGATGGCCAATAATTCTTACGGATTCAAGCTCCAGTCATACTTTCCTATCGTCCCAAGCCTTCCATGACTGGAAATGACCCAGTCAAGATCATTAGAGAGGCAATGGCTAAAGCTCTTGCATTTTACTATCCATTTGCAGGAAGGCTCAAGGAAGGTGAAGGCCGCAAACTCACAGTTGAAAATGGAGAAGGAGCGACGTTCATTGAAGCTGATGCAGATATCACGCCTCACCAGTTTGGAGATGACCTTCAACATCCATTTCCACGCGTGGAAGACCTCCTATACTCTCCCCCAGGCTCTGACAAAATCCTTCACTGCCTCATCTTTCTTATTCAGGTTTCATGCACTCTATTACCTAATCGGCTTTGAAATGTATGGATGCGTGTAGTTGTCCAAGTTTGTATAACTTGAGTGAAAAGTCTCATATAAAATAAAATTGGGTCGTCTAATAATTAATGCTCTTTTTGATTCTTATTATAAAATACTTTTAACTACTTCATTGAATATATCTTAACATGAAAGAAATTTCCAACTTTACCTCTGTTAAAAATAAAAGAGAGATACATTTTATATGATAAGTCATAAAATTAAACTTATAATAAGGATAAAATTAGAAAATAGAAATAAATAATTCTCCATATGCCTTATATTAACTTTTAAGGATGAAAAAATCCTTCTAAAAAGTCCATTATAATAAGGATCCAAAGGAGTATAAAATAAAAGAGAATGTCTTGTAAACTTGATATTTTACACTCTCACCTCATGTTGTCTTGTCCTTGGTTATTTTTTTGTTAGGCCTACTCTATTTTATATTCCAACCTTAATTATTTATCATTTCCTTTTATTTTATATTAGTTATGTGGCCCAACATTATTTGATGTAGGACTTTTCACATCGGTTCAAGTCCACCCATGCTTGAAAAAACTAACATTATAATATTATATATGATACATATATAATGAGGATTAATTACTTTCTCTTTTTTCTTAACACTACGACTCAAGTGTGGGGATTTCATCCTCGATCTTCGCATGAATCATACCATGAGTGATGGATTTGGTATTGTAAAATTCATGAAAGCCTTTGCAGACATAGCAAACGGTGCAACTAAACCTTCAATTCTACCTATTTGGCATAGAGAACTTCTAAATGCAAGAGACCCACCACGTGTTACATGCACCCACCATGAGTACGATGAAGTGACCGATACCACCATCAATGTCCCCTCCACAAACCTAGCTCATGGCTCCTTCTTCTTTGGACCAACCGAGATCTCTTCACTTTGTAGATTACTCCCCCCCACCTAACTCAATCCTCCTCATTTGATGTTGTCACAGCATGTCTCTGGCTTTGTCGAAAAAAAGCATTAAAGCTAGACCCACAAGAAGTTGTTCGCATGATGGTCGTAGTCAATACACGTTATGGACATTATGAACTACACTTTCTATTACCAAAAGGTTTTTATGGCAATGCTATCGTGTCTCCAACTGCAATTTCAACTGCTGGTAAGCTCTGTGAGAGTCCATTAGGGTATGCCTTGGAGTTAGTGAGGAAAGCAAAAGCTGAAGCAGACGATGAGTATATATATTCACGCAATGGCTGATCTGATAGCAACTGGAGGACCAACATGTTGTTCATCAATAAGTTCATGCCTAGTAATAGATTAGACTCATAATGTCAATTTTGGGTGGGGCAAAGTAGCGGCGGAGCTAAATACAATTGAGCGGGGGCATATACCCCCCCTCAATTGGGACAAATGACATGTTTGGGTTATAGGTTTTTATATTTTACAATTTTCACCCTCTGCTTATTATACTTTGCACCCCCTTATTTTCATATTTTAAATTTTAAACCTATTTCAATATTACTTTTTTAGTCTAGATCTATTCAATTTTTTAATTCAAAGCCTCGTGAATATTATCAATTGCATAATATTTAAATACCAATATTATTTGTTAATCTTTTAAAAAATAGAAAAAAAATTAAATTTGACTAAACTAGACCTGCGTCATCCTCATCCTGAATAATACTCATGAACTAGTCAAAAAAAAGGCAATGATGAATGAAGATTCAAGATTCGAGCAAATTGATTGAATGCTAGCTCCCTACACTTACAAGTTTGGAAAAAGTTAAATTGAGAAATAAAGAAAAAGAAAAAAGGGAAGGAAAATAGTAGATTTTGAAGAGACAAAAAGATCTTCCTCCATGTACCAAGGATCTTGGCTCTGTCATTGTCCTCCTGACCTAGTACCCTGGCTCTACCACTGGGGCAAGGCAATGTATGCTGGTCTTACAAAGATTAATGTGTTTGACACTAGTACAAAATATAAAATTTACAGGGTACTTTTCACATTGGTTGGAAGGCAAACGGTATAAAAAATAAAGACGATGGCATTTTTGTAATTATATTGAATTATTTGACACTTTTTACACTGGGTTCCTGGCCACCTAATGTAAAAAGTAAACTATTTACACCGGGTGTCCAGCACCCAATGTAAAAAGTGTTTTTTAAAATCCTACTATCCTTCTTCCATTTATCAGTTCCCTCTCCTCCCTCTTACGCCCTTCCCTTCATCTCCTCCCTCGCCGGCCCCCTTCCCCCTCGTCTGCCCAGCCCCCCCTCGTCCCCTCGTCCCGTCATCCACTCCCCCTCCCCCTCCCCCTCGTCCTGCCACCCTCTCCCTCTCCCCCTCCCTCAGCCGCCCTCCTCCCCCTCTCCCCTTCCCTAAACCCTCCCTCACCGCTCCCTTCCCCCTCTCCCTAGGTCCCTCTTGCCCCCCTCCTTAGTGCCTCTGCCCTGCTACCACTCCTTCTCCCTTTCTCACTCTCTTAGTGTTGAGCCATTGCTGCAGCTGCCGCCACCCAGGTATGTGTTGAATATAAATTTTTAAATTTTATAATGCTTAAATTTAGTTTTAATGATATTAATTGTTGTTGGGAGTGCTGTTAGTGGCTTCATAAGGCCTCAGGTTGTTGCATGTGATCATTTATTTGGTTTAAAATTGTCAATTTTCTCTTGTAAATTTTTTTTAAAAGTCTTGGGAGATCCAATTTTCAGGGGAGACTCTGCTAAAATTTTTTCAAATCTTAATTTAATTAGAAACTTAGTTTCTTAAAATAGTTTAAAGGTAATAACATTAGTTATATTCTTTAGGAGCTGACACATGGATCATAGTTGGATGAATGCTAGACGAACAAGTGACGAGTATGATAATGGGGTGAAAGAATTTTTGGAATTTGCTAAGAAAAATGCTATTGACAATAGTGAAAGGTTCTATTGTCCTTGTGTTAATTGTTTGAATGAGAGGAGACTAGGTGTTGCCGAAATAAGAGAGCACTTAGTTTGTGATGGGATTTGCAAAAATTATACAATATGGATTTAGCATGGTGAACGATTGAAAAATTATAGTAGCACATCTCAATGCGTGGGAGTTGATAATCTTGATGATGAAGTAGAAATGAATGAAGATCGATTAGAGGACATGATCTGTGATGTTGGGGAAGAGGCTTTTGAACGAGCACATGTGTATGATAACTTGTGCACTGACGCAAAGAAGCCTCTATACCCGGGGTGCACTAATTTTAGTTTGTTATCTGGGGTGTTAAAACTGGTTACCTTAAAGGTAAGAGCTGGGTGGAGTGATCAAAGTTTCACATAGTTGCTAGAGTTACTTCAAATAATGTTTCAGAAAGGCAATGCACTACCAAATCGTTATTATGATGCCAAGAAGATCTTGTGTCCAATGGGTATGAAGTATAAAAAAATACACTCATGTCTTAATGATTGTGTGTTGTATAGAAAAGAGCTTGAAGGGGAGGAGAAGTGTCTAAAATGTGAGGCACCACGGTACAAAGAGAAGGGGGCTCCTACAAAGGTCTTATGATATCTTTCAATTATACCAAGGTTCAAGTGTTTGTTTACAAATACTAATGATGCAAAGAACTTGATGTAGCATGCAAATGAGAGAATATCTGATGGAAAACTTCGACATCCAGCCAATTCTCCTCAATGGAAGAAAATTGATTAATTGTTTCCCGAATTTGGCAATGAGCCAAGGAACTTAAGGCTTGGACTTTTTACTGATGGAATGAATCCTTATGGTAGGTTGTACATGAAACGGAAGTACATGATGCTATCCATATTGATTTCGGGACCAAAACAATCGAGAAATGATATTGATATTTGTAACAGCACGGAGCCACCCCTTGGGCCTCGACTCGGTACTGGACTCTGGCCCATCACTGGACCAAAGCTGACTTTCCCACAGGTGGTACTGTGGTTATTCCTCACCACTGCCTCTCCAGGGTCTTTTGGAACCTCCCCAGACTCGAACCTCCAACCTCTACCACCTTAACAAAGTTGAGGCTAAGTCTGGTACCATTGAACCACTTGGTGGTAGAGGTTGGAGGTTCGAGTCTGGGGAGGTTCCAAAAGACCCTGGAGAGGCAGTGGTGAGGAATAACCACAGTACCACCTGTGGGAAAGTCGACTTTGGTCCAGTGATGGGCCAGAGTCCAGTACCGAGTCGAGGCCCAAGGGGTGGCTCCGTGCTGTTACAATATTTACCTAAGACCTCTTATTGAAGATTTGATAGTGTTGTGGGAGGTAGGTGTAGAAGTGTTTGATGTAAATCAGAAGGAGAATTTTAAGTTACTTGCTATGATCTTTTATACTATAAATGATTTTCCTGCATATGAAAATTTGTCTGGTTATAGCGTGAAAGGTCATAAAACTTGTCCAATTTGTGAAGAAATCACAAACTACTATCAACTTTAACATGGAAGGAAGACAATCTACCTTGACCATCAGAGGTTTCTTAGACGAGATCACCCATATCACAGATTGAAGAAAGCTTTTCATGGTCACCAAGAACATAATGATGCTCTGAATGCTTTGACTGGGGATCAAGTGTATGAACGTGTGAAAAACATTAATATTGTGTTCGATAAGACTAAAAAGAATACTGGTGCAAAAAGCATGTGAAAAAAAAAGGTCTATCTTTTTTGACCTCCCATATTAGCGCAATCTTGAAGTAAGGCATTGTATTGATGTTATGCACGTGGAGAAAAACGTGTGTGATAGTATTATTGAAATGCTTCTGAACATACCAGGTAAGACTAAGGATGGTGTGAATGCAAGATTGGATTTGAAAGAAATGGGAATACGGGAAGACTTACATCCAAGACCAGAAGGTAAACGAACTTATTATTCCCCAGCCTTTCATACATTGTGCAAATCTGAGAAAACAAGTTTTTGTGAGTGTTTACATGGAATCAAAGTTCCTACAGGGTATTCTTCAAATATTATGAAGCTTGTATCTGTGAAAGAGTTGAAACTAGTAGGCTTAAAATCTCATTATTGTCATGTCTTGATGCAACCGCTATTACCTTTGGCTATTTGAGGCATATTGAAAGAATATTTAAGACTTACAATAACTGGACTTTATTTCTTTTTCAATGCTATATGCAGTAAAGTTATTAATCCCCATAAACTGGAAGAGTTAGAATAAGAAGCTTGTACTATCTTGTGCCAACTTGAGATGCACTTTTTTCCTACATTTTTTGATATTATGGTTCACTTAATAGTATATCTAGTAAGGAAGGTAAAATTGTGTAACCCTGTTTATTTGCGATGGATGTACCCAGTTGAGAGATACATGAAAATATTGAAAGGGTATGTCAGAAATCCATTTCGACCCGAAGCATCGATAGTTGAGAAATATGTTGCTGAAGAAGCTATGGAGTTTTGTTCTGATTACTTATCAAGTACAGAATTAATTGGACTTCCTAAATCTCGTCATGAGAAAAGTATCAGTGAAGAGCATGAATGATGATGAATTACAAGAAGTACATTTATATATCTTGAATAATATTGATGAAGTTAAAGATTATATATCTTCTCATAAAGAACTTTTAAAGGCAAAAAATTATCGAATGAGAATGACAGAACAAAAGTTGTTGAAAGAGCATAATAGGACTTTTGTGAATTGGTTCAAGCAGAAAATTTTGAATGAAAGTGGTGTTTCTGGAATATTTAAATGGTTGGCTGGAGGTCCTAACTTTGATGTTATATGTTGGAGTGCCTATGATATTAATGGGTATTCCTTTTATACAAAGTCCTTGGATGAGAAGAGTATGGTGCAAAATAGTGAAGTTATGATAATGGCTGAAGCCATACACTTCTCTAGTTCAAAAGATAAGAAACCTAAACTATCATCCAAGACTTACTTTGGGGTTATTGAAGAGATTTGGGAGGTTGATTATACAAAATTTAGAGTTTCTGTTTTCAAATGCAAGTGGGTTGAAGTCAATAGTATTCGTGATAATAAGTTTGGATTTACAATAGTTGATATTAAAAACTAACTTTTGGAGATGAGCCATTTATTATGGCAGACTAAGCTAAATAAGTTTTCTATGTCACGGATCCAGCAAATAAAAATTGGTCAATAGCACTTAAAGGAAAAAGGATGATTGATAGTAATGACGATCATGAATTAAATTTTGATATTTCTGAAACTCCTAACTTCTCAAGTGGGCTACCAATTTTAGATGTGGTAGATGAAGTAGATGATGAACATGCCATAAGAAGTGATCACCATGAAGGGATATGGGAGAATATCCCTATATGAGTTTAGTTTTGAAAATAAAGTATATTAATTTAGTTCAATTAAATTTATGTTGTGGGATTATTTTTCTTAATTATATTATCTTTGATTATTTTTTTAATTAATTTCATTTATTTGAATTAATAGGAATATGGAGAATCAAGGTGATGACACTCAGAGCCAGCCCACTACAAGCCAATCAATTGGTAATGTTGCTCCTAGTAGGGAGCCGAATCAAGGCACCCCTAGTGAGGAGCCGAATCAGAGCCAGTCTGTAAGAAGGGGGAGACGTGGCACACGATTGAGAGATCTGACTTTAAGTAAGAGTGCTGGGCGTAGGTTACCAATTCAATTTGACCGGAGATAAAATTCAATAGAGCTACATAAAGCCAAGTTTGTTAGTTTTCTTGGCCTCCTATCACGTACCAAGCCTCCTATTGTGTTTGAGGACTGGCCTGATGTGTCAGAACGTGTGAAGGAACAGATTTAGGAAAGTATTCAAGTAAATAATTAAAAATTAAAATTTTTTTATGGTTATATATTATTAGGCAATTATTGATTATTATCTTATGTCTTCATTGTAGCTCACATACGATATTTTATCTAATCAAGATTGTTGACACAAGTTAATTTCTTATTGTGGAACACATTGGAGAAATTTTAAGACTGATCTTGCTAGAAGATATATCTTTATTGAGATACTAGAGCGTCAAGCTCGTCCCAATCCTCTTGATACATATCAATTCCTTGATGAAGATACTTGGGAAGAATTTATCAGGATTCAGACTTCTGAAAAGGCTATAGTTTGTTGATTTTTAATTTATTTAAGTTTTATTTAGATTTACTTCAATTATAAAATCTAAAATTTAATTTATTAACAGGAAAAACGAGCTAAAAGGCGAGAAATTACTCGACAGAATCAATGCTCCCACACCCTATCTCGTGGAGGTTATGCTAGAGCTGATAATATACTGATGGCAGAGAAACAGAAGAAGAGAGAAGAAGAAATCAAGTCTGATCCTTCCATACTCCTTTCTCCACCATCACCTGTCTCTCGAGAGGAGAAATGGAGATATGGACATCAGTACAAGAAAGGAGGCTATACAAGCGAGACAGCATGGGAGATTGCCAAAAGAATTGTAAGTAAAATTATTATTCCTTGTCCTTTTAAATCTCTATACAATTGTATATATTATTAATTAATATTGTTATTTTTATATTATAGGATGCTCTTAAGGAGCAAAAAGCTCAAGAAAGCTTCATTCCAGAGTATAGAAATAATATCTTAATAGTTGCTACAGGCAAGCCAGAGCATCCGGGTTGTGTGAGGGGCATTGGATATGGTGTGGGCATTAAGGACTACTTTGGAGCACCTGCACATCCCAATTCAGGAGGTGTAGTGACTAGAGAAGAGCTTGATACATTGATATCCACTGTAAGGCAGTAGACTAAGGACGAGTTTGAAGCTTCATTTGCAGCTCAGCTTCTACAAATGAAAGAGTAAATGAAGGAGGAGATGATGAGCATAATGAGCTCACGACAGGAGACAACTACTGAACTAGTTCATATGTCTCCTGCATTTCATAGTACAAAAGGGAGTAATATTCTTGAGCGTGTGTCAGAGGGTCCTTTTGGTGACAACATTAGTGAACCATGTGAGATATTTCTAGAAGATTCGGATAAATGCTTAGTTGCTCTTGATAGCATCTACAACTTGGGATCAACCATCCACCACAAGCAAATTCAAGATGATCAAGTAAAAGTGGTGGTTGTAGATCCAAAAGTACCAGATGCTTTGGTTTCATTCCCTACTGATAAGGTGAAGACTGTGGTTGAAGCTGTTGTCAATTTTATCATATGGCCCAAGAGACTTGTGAATCTGGTTCAAGCTGTGGTACAAAATTTTATGAATTTTTATTATGTAGCAACTTCCTAATATATATTTTTTATTAACTATTTCTTACCTTTTTATTATGCAGAAGCTTTCCTCGCCGAATCTCCCAAAGCTTCCACAACCCTTGTTGACTCCGGATTGTGGTGTATGATTTATCATTCGAATTCAAGAGTTTAGAAATGGATCCGGAGGTTGTGGGTAAGAAAGACATGATAGTGACAATTGAACGGGAAGATTTGGTTCGACTTTTGTCGAATAATCAGCTTACCACACCACACATTGAACTATTTATGATGTAAGTATATTTTTCTTTAATATAATTGCATTATTGTAAGTAAACTTAATCATCAAGTTTAGTAAACTAATATAATTGTATTGTTGTAGGTATCTTCATCATTTGTGCATTACATCAGGCAAAGGTGATAAGTTTGGATTCCTTTGCCCTTATCATATGACAGAGAAAGGTAATACTCTAGAGTTAAAGGCCTCGTACCTCCAACAGAGAATATGTGAAGTCAAAAAGGATGTTTTTATGGCTCTATATGTGCACTCATAAGGATCAATTTATAATTAATAGTTTTTTAATATGAATTTACTTTAACTTGTATCATATTTAGCAAGGACCATTGGCAGTTATTTTTTCTTTCAATGAAGAGCAAGACTGTCATCTTTTTATGCTCCCTCCATTACAAACTTGGGAAAGAAATGAAGAAGACGATAGACTTGTAAGAATACTTTTACTAAACTATTTAATTTAATTTTTTTTGAATATTTTTACTAACTCGGTAATCTTGATCATAGAGCAATGAGAACATATCAAAATGTAGTCTTATAAAAGCATGGACATGAGTTCAAGGATCCCACATGGATTGAGCCAAAGGTGATGTTATACTTTATTAATATGTTCAATTATTAAGATTTATTACTAATTTTTTATGATTTGTTCTTATACAGAGTCATAGACAACCAGTGAGGATGAACTTGTGCAGTCTATATGTCATGAGACACATGCTCAATATTATCACATTAGGCATGACTAAATTTACAAAAGAGGTAAATATATTTTTAAAAATTTTATTTTATTATGTTATTTGAGATTGATTAATATGCCTATTTTATGAATCAAATTTTAGATGTTCAACAATTCAGATGCATTTTCTGAAGTTGAAATTGAAGACATCCGCATGCGTTGGGCAACCTATTTTGTGGAGAACTTGTGAGGTTTTTTGTTACTTTTAGACATGTTTTAATTTTGATAGTTGACACAATTTAGACAATTATTAGTTTTTCTAATAATTAAATAGTTTTGTATAATTGATAAATACTTGATAAATAATTGTAAATGAATTGAGCTGTCTGATTTGGTAATTTTTATACATAGGAATGGCAATTTTGATAATTTAGACAATTATTAATTTTTTTAATAGTTAAATAGCTTTGTATAGTTGATAAATACTTGATAAATAATTGTAAATTAATTGGGCTGTCTAATTTGGCAATTTTTATGCACAAGAATGGGTAAAATCGATAAAATAAATATAGTATAAAAAAATAAAATACTTTTTACACCAGTTATTACCATAACTGTTGTAGAATATAATATTTTTTACACTGGTTATGGTAATAACCGGTATTTTTTACACTGGTTAGGAGCCCAATCAATATAAAAAGTTAAAGTAAATTTTTTTTATTTTCTTGTATATAATTTTCAACATCGGCTCTATAACCGATGTAAAAAATTTAATTTTTACATCGGGTTAATAACCGATATAAAAAGTGGGACTTTCTATACCTCCTAGAACAACATCGCCTCTTTAACCGTTGTAAAAAATTATTTTTAACTACTGTAAAAAGTTATTTTTATACTAATGTAATTTCAAGGACCAATGGCTTGCATTGGACATACCAATAATAAAGGAGAGAAGGGTAGACTTGTACTTATTTGCTAGTCATCTGAATGCATGGAGACATTTGCCCGAGAATTGGATCTTTTACTCTACGGTGTCCAGTGGAGGATCTAAAAATCAATAAGTGTGAGGTCTAATATCTAAATTAAGTTTAGTTGGGTAGGTCAAATTGTATTGTTTAATATTTGCCAAAAAAAAAATACAGAGAGGGATATAAAGTTTTATTTTGGTGTGCGAGTTGTATGTGTTTATTAGGAGCAATGTGGTGGAGGGTGTTGGTCAGGGGAAATGTCCGAATTAGTTAACTATCATAAAAAGTTCGGTATCCTATCAATTATTCAAAAAAAACATAACTTTTAGTTCTAAATTTTTTTTCAATTATCAATTTAATCATTGAACTTGATTGGAAATAATTAAGAAAAAACATAATCTTTTGTTCCCATAATTTCATGGGATTTTGTCCCTGTAATTTTTTCAGTGTTTTCAATCTTTATATAGACTAAAAATACTAAGACAATTAAAATTATAGGAATCTAAGAAACAAATGCTACTTAATCTTTCTAAAACTATTAAGACAGTAATCATTGGATTAAAAAAATGCAAAACTAAAAGCAAAAACTGATAAAATTAGAGGGATGACTGATGATTGCGTTTTCCTTATAATTAAAATAGCTCCTATATTTTCTTGACTTAAAACAAATCACTTTCTATAATTTTTTAATTTAATAAATTATAAATGACTATATATTTTGTATGAAAGTTATTGAATTGATAATTGAAAGAAAATTTTAAAATTAAAAGTGATATCTTTCCGAACATTATTTGATTAATCAGTGGGCACTCAATATTGCTTTAATTTCAATAAACAAGAGTGAGCAATATTTTTAATGACGTCATGTCAAATATACCTGGCATTTGCGGCCGTCGAAAGTTAGGTAGGTCGAGTGTAGTCCTCACCTTGCGTCATTACAACAGCAAACTATATTATTTTTTTTAACCCCATTTATAAATAATTTTTAACATGTTTTGTTAAAAAAAAAAATTATAAAATTTATTAATTTTTATTAAAAGTAAAGTAAGCTTCCAAACTTTATATATGACCACACAAATATTCAGTATGTGCATCCTTCCTCAATAATGGTGCATGTATATGTACACACACACATCTACTTTTTATATATTTTCATTTAAAATTGGAACATCATTCTTTCTCTTATTCATAATACATATAAAGGCACATTTGAATATGATGTCTTGCTGAAAAGTCAAATTCATAAAAGCCAGCGCATTGATATTTTTTTCTGGCCACCGTTTATTATTTGTATTTGTTATAATTTATAATTTTAATAGCAATAACTAGAAAGGAAAAATAATGGAAGAGAATCTTTTCGAATAGTTGGCCATTTGGTGGAAAAATTAATTTTCTTTCCAAATATAGGCCCTGATGTATAAGCTTTTCCTAGCTATTATTAATATAGGACCATCACGTGGCATGAAAGCTGCCTTAAATTGAATTGAATGCATCGTCGGGTAAGGGTGGTGTGCACGGCTTGGGCTAAGAAATTCGAGCTTACCGGGCTCGGTTTTGAGCTGGGGTCAAACTTTACATGGCCCAAACATATTTATTTTTCTAAATTTTTTTGGTTAAAAATAATTGTTTTGGAATATCATATTTCTTTTTTCTTTTTTGATGAAATAATATCATATCACATCAACCCATGCCAATGATAATCAATAGCATGATAATAAATTATATTTATCTAATTTTTCCACCTATTTCATTTTGATCCAATTATTAGTGAGTTATGAATTGGATTAGGTATCAATTCCTAATTTAATATGGTTTGGTTTGGTTTTTGTAACAATATTCTTGATTATTATCATAGTAGACCTTTATTAACTTAGGTTTCAATCCTTTCTATGCTAGACACTTATAAATGTTTTGTTCATGTTATACAATTATTCAATTAGGTTGTTTACTTTGTTGATAGAATGAAAAAAAAAGATAATTTTAAAAGTTAGGCATTACATATTGCCCAAACATTTTGTGTTTCCAAATTTTTTTTAGATTTCACGATAATTATATGAGTTTCTATAACATGTATTCGAAATCAATCATTATTCCTCTTGTGAACATATCTAGCATCAGAAGAATGGAACATTACCATATGCTCATCTGACCCTTACACTCTCAATCTCACAATAATTGTTGTCTATATTTTTTCATCGATTTTTGTTTGTTCCAGTGATTAGTGAGTTTCAAAATGGATTAGATATCAATTCTTGATTGAACCGATTCAATTGGCTGGTTTAATTCAGTTCTCTTAACATTATTTGTAATTAATACCATGGTAGACCTTTATCAACTTAGATTTCAATCCTTTATGTCATGCTAGTCAACTGTAATTTGTTTGTTTGTTTTTTATACCATGGTATATAATGATGGGGGCTAGAAGTGGGATCACGTTAGTTCTAGATAGAACTTAGAAAACACACAAGAAATGAAACAACAAAGAAAAGAAAAAAAGATAGAAAGAAAGAAAAGATAAAGATAATAATCAAAGTCATGATAATTAAAATACTTGCTTCTAGTAACTTTAACTTAAAAAAAGCCACATACAAAAGTTAAACAGGCCCTTGATTATGTCTACATTCACCACAGAATACTTACACGTAAGCATAGCTCACAACAAAATTTTAACAAACTCAAGAGAAATATTCTCATTCATAAACTCCTCTTCAAAATTGAGTACAATTTCGTGCTACAGATATGGAAAAGGAAGGAAGACAAAAAGAAATCTTAAACTCTAGAAGATCAACTTCCTCAAAATGGTGCCTCCTCTCTGCAAATTTAGGAAAGCTTTCAAATTGTGAAGATTCAACAATAATGGTTGATTGGAAGACTTCCTATACTTTCTTAAAATCTAAAGACTTAACACTCAAGCAAGATCAACCTAATAAATACTAGGAAATCAAAAGGATTTAACATGTAAAAGCTGAAGTTGCAAAATGGAAAACTAACACTAGGTCTTAAAAAGCACATGCGGAAAATAAAATGGGAAACTAAATAAACTGAGTTAAACTCCTGATCAATGATGGGAATCATGCCTAAAGCTCTCCAAATCATGTCTTGGATGTACTCCTCATGCTTCCTCCAAGGCATATGCTTGTTACATGGTATATTTTTAGGTGATCTTAATACGGACACTGTATAGGCATTGTACATCACCTTGTTGAGCTTTTAGCATTATAATCTTCATTCTTGGACCTTCCAAAAGAGATGTTCATCTTCATAAACTTTCATGGGCTATTTGGACATCCATCTGGGCTTGACTAAGCTTCATCCACGTTTTGGAATAACCATGGTCCATTAGACAATGGATTAAGCCCCCAATTTAGCATATTAAAGCTCCATCAGACTCATCCACGTGTACATAACAGCATAGGCCTTTCAACTTGCTGCAAAATTGATCCATGGTGGATTGGGGGTGGCCTGGCACATGCTAATCACTTCTGAAAAAAATTAAATTTACTGATAGATATTTAGTAACGAATCTCCAATCTGCCAATAATTATAAGCATTGGTAACGGAAATTTTGTAATGGACTAAAATCTATTACTAATTACATAAATTAGTGATGGATCAGCGATAGAAATTGGATGTCATCACATTTTGGTTAGATTTTAAAAATTTAGTGACCGATTTAAATCCGTCACTAATTTTTGTCACTTAAAATTTAGTGAAATGAGCTTAAATATTTTATAAAAGTAAAAAATCTATAATATACATAGAGAGGTTCACGTGATTTTTTTTTCTTCAAAATGACCAAATTAAATAATTACGCAAATTAATTTTTATCTTATTATAAGTAAAATATACAATATAAAATGATATAAAAATAAAAATAATTTTTTAATTTTATTATGTAAATTTAAATATAAAATAAAATTTTTATTATATGAAAATATTTTAATTATGACATAGGTAATATAAAACAATATACACAATTATTTATTTTCATAGTATATATTAATTGAAATTAAATAATATATTTATTAACTAATAATAAATATTGAATTGAATTAATATTTATATGTGTTAATGTGTGTGTATATGATAATATAGATTGTCAACATATTTAAATATTAATATATTAAATATATAAAAAATGCATTTAAGTTAAATATATGTGTTCAATTAAGTAATATATATTAAATTTTACATATTAAGAAGAAAAAGTTATCACAATTCAACTGGAAAAAGGCATGTATGAAAAGAAAGAGGTTTTAAGTTTGAGACGAGACAATGTCACATTTAAAGAAAATTAAAATAGTTTGTTGACATGGGGTGACGTGTGGCATGGACATCCAAATGGCAACAACATGATAGGTGGTAAGTGATGTGCTCTTGTGAGATGGCATAGGAGCTAGCATGGTAGTGATTGGATCCACACACAAAAATAATTATAAAATAAATTCATTATAGATATTTTCAATCACTAAATTAATGATAGATTCATTTCAATTACTAAATTAGTGATATCATATTTGTAATAGAAATTAATGATGGACAACTCGTCACTAAATCTAAAATTAATGATGGATTTTGTTTATTGGTAGTGACGGATTTTTCCCTCAATAATTTCATTTCTTTTCTAGTAGCATATGTTGTAATTCACACTTGTAATTATCCATGTCATCATCCTTACAATCATCCATTCTATCCTTTAATGTTTTTTGCCACTCGTGGATGATGGCCTCGTAGAGTTACTTGTGGATTTGGACATCTTTGCTTTGTTGGGCTTATTGTACATAAACGACCTGCTCTCTATCATATAACTATTCAATTAGGTTGTTTGCTTTATTGGTAGAATGATAAAATTGAATTTTAAAAGTTAGGCATTACAAACTACCCAAACGTCTAGTCTTTTCTAATTTTTTTTTATTTTTAGATTTTAGAGTAATTATATGAGTTTGCAAAACACGTATTTGGCACTAGTTGTTCCTCTTCTTGTCCATTTTACAAGGGTTATATTTGAGACTCTAATTCTTAAGATGAAATTTATGGTGTTAAATATGCGCGCAAGTGCAATCACCATAGGGGATAATGGTTCATGGTTGGTGGATAAGGTTGTGTTGTTGGAATAAAATTCAACATAGAACTGAAAATATTGAATATTCAGTTATTATGGTCTCTTTGTCACATTATGTGCTAAGGTAATGGTCTTACTAAAATAAGGATGATTAGCTGGAAATAGTTATGTAGAGATCACATTGCATGTAATATCTATGGTACTCAACCATGATTGATCTATGTCATTTATTGTATTAACACACGTGACCATTGTTATAAATTTAGTCAAATTGATTCAAGACAAAAGCCTCTTTGATGATCCAATATTGACGTAGTCAATGCTCTAGATTAATTGATTATACCCTGTTTATTATGGCATATTGAGTGCTCTTAAGGTTAAATGCATTTTTTGTGAAGATTTATGTGGCCTGGTGGGAGATTGTTAGAATAAAATTCAACATATGTGACCATACATGTAAATATTAAAAAAATGTGTTCATTATTATAATTTAGCCTAAATAAAATGATCTATTTGGAGAGAAAAATTAAAGGCTTAACGGGTGTAAATATCATGGAATTAATGTGTAAAGATCGAAGTAATTATAACTTGTTGAAAAATCAAATTGCAAATACCACAAATTTAAGTTTATAAATAAGTGTGGTGATCTCTTTAGTTGGGAATAATGAGAAACTAGTTTTTTGACTCTTTCTAAAGAATTGTAAGGAATTTTCTGATATTTACAACATAGAAGATCATAGTGCCATAATATATTCATCAACCTTTGGAATCATCTGACACCTGTAACTACGATTCAACATTCAAGTATGCTTAAACATTCAAATTTTTCTATTCCTCTGAATTGATACGTGCTTATATTTTTGTTTATGGATTTGGTTGCAATCATTTATATAGTTTGAATATGAATTGGATTGATTAGGGAAAACAAATTCCAACATGTTTGTCAAGGAACCTGTGGAACCATTATGCGTCTGGTTAAATATTGATATTTTGAGAGAAATAGTAGGCAAAGAAGATGAATAAAATTTGGTAAACTATATATGTATAATGACAAAAGAAAAAATAAACCAAAAACCTCATAAAAGAGCATATATACATTCATGATGAGGTGCTGAAGAGGTGTTCAAATTAAAGAAGCGATCCAGATCCAGCTGTAACCCTATGTTGATAGAGCTTCAAATGCAAATATATCATTTTAATAATTGAGGTAAATTAAAGAAAAAAAATACTTTCTTTTAAGATTTCAGAAGGACATCTATGCATGTAATAAAATTGGTAAATGATGATTTAATCAAAATCTGAATTGGTATGGCGTAACACGCTGCAACAAAATATTAATTGTTCAGTCGATTTTGTGATATTGCTTTTAAATGTAATAATATTGGATATCAAAAAATGCGATGAAGTATAAAAAAATTTTCTGATAAAAAAGACATGAAAATAATTTTTTTTAAATAATTGCAATTCATTGTGACCTTTGAAACTCCAATATCTTATTTGTAATTATCCCTTTCATTTTCAAATGTTGGAATTATCAGTTATATTTCCTTTCCAGCAAGATTTTTTAGACCTAACTATTATTAAATTATTTTTTTTAAGAATTGAAGTGCCATTTCTTGTTTTAAGAATTGTATGTAGTCATTTCACGTTTAGGAACCGGTGGAATAATGTGTACTCCTCCGTTTGAAAATATAAAATATTTTTAATTAAATCTCACCGTCCAATAAAATAGTTATCTACTTTCAAATTAACTATATCTTTTTATATTCATCCTTATTAAATACCCTACAATAAATATAAATTCATTCATCAATAGGGACACTTAAAAAAAAGTAATGAATACACTTCAAAAGATTAAAAATATTTTATATTTTTTAACAGAGGGAATATGTAATTGTGATTATACAAGGAACCATCATTTGTGTCACTTTAATAAATAATTTTGAAATTTTATCTCTTCAAAATTAATTGACCTTGAAAGAAAATGATTCCTGGTTCTATTTGCAGTGCAATTTTTTTTTTCCTTTTTATATAAGTTAAATTGAGTGATGTATATGTAAAAGTCAAAAGCCAACGACAAGTATATTATTTTTGAAATTCATCTCTTTCAAATATTGTATATTCTAATGCCGTATGAGAAATACATTTAGCTTTTATTTCTTTACAGAAAATACATTTAGCTTTTCAGACCTTTTTTCGGACCAATATAGTCATTTTAACCTAACAAGTCCCGGCTGAGAAGCACAATCTGTATTCATCAATCAATCAAATAAAAGACACACACACACATATGTGCACTTTTATTTGTATGAAGAGTAAGAAATACATTTATTGACCAAAATAATTTAGACATATAAAAATTATACATATAGAATATAAGCACCGATATTATTAAAAATAAATCAATGCACACGTATTCGATATGACAGACATAATGTACACTTCATCATACGTATTACATATTACCATTTGTATTACTATATTTAATTACTTTTTATCAAAATATTTCTATATGACTTGAAAACTTAAAAAGATTAATATTTTTTATTATTGTAAATGTATTTATATTATTTGTTTAAAACTCAAGATACTCGTATGGATCCTCTAAAATATTGGAATATATATAACACATATACTCCTGTACACATCCTAAAATTTAAAAAACAAATTGTCATATTTAATGCATCATGTTAAATCGTAGGACACAAATATATGCTGGTATCATTGCTTCTTAGTGTGTGTTTATACATACATTACATACATATAATATGCATCAATGATCAAACCTTGCAAATATATACTCCCTTCGTTCAAAAATATAAAATATTTTTAACCGAATCTCACTCCCCAATAAAGTAGTTACCTACTTTTCAACTAACCTTATCTTTTCATATTTATCCCTATTAAATACCCTAAAATAAATATAAAGTCGTTATTAATAGGAGCACTTTTGAAAAGAAGGCAATAATTACATATCGAAAGATTAAAAATATCTTACATTTTTTAACATCAACTCTTCAAAAAATACCTTATATTTTTGAATGGAGGGAGTATAAGAAAATGGGTGTTACAAGCAAATATATATTCACAACAGCCGCCAGCTTGGACTTTATTTTTTTTATCATTGTTTTATTTATCAATTGTATTTTGATAATAAAATATATTGGATCCACAATATCTCCACACCAATTAGCTTCCCTCATTGTACTATAAATTACATATTCAGAGCTCATAGTTTGTTATCAGCATCTTCAGCGCACAAAGTTGAGTTCAAGTTCAACAACAATGCCCTCTAAACATTTGCTAGTGTTCCTTTTTGGAGCGATGTTTCTCATCGCTTCTAGCTTTGCAGATGATTACCAGCCTCCCACTGATAAGTTTCATCTCTTTGAAAAATCACATGTTAACAAAATCATTCAAGAGGCATCAAGTGATAAACCACAATTTGAGAAAGCATCAATTCAACCTCCATTTCCACCACCAATCATTCAAGATGCATCTAGTGACAATCCACAATATGAGAATGATGAGGCTGCTGCACCCCCACCCCCACCCCCACCCCCACCTCCAACAAAATAATTCATATGTTGAAATCACAATTATTCAAGTGGCAATATCTACAATATGTGAATAAGCCACTTGTTTAAAACCTACCAAAGCCTGTTGAATATGCTATGATTGTAAGTATATTTTGATATTAAAATAAGATATCAGTACGCATGGGATCTCTACAGTATTTGTCTTCTACTGTTTTCGCTTTTCTGTTTTGTATATTGGCCTTGTTGTTTAGTGTGAATGGCTATACATTCCATTCCCCCGTATTGAAGAATAAATAAAATTGTGTATTTTGGCCTACTTATCCGCCTATTTATTAGTATATTTTATTAGCTATAATATATAGCCAAACAAATCTATAATCAACATTGTAATGAATATTCAGCTATCTTTATAAAAAGAAATGAATATATAGGCATCCATGGACAACAAACTGATTCTTGTAAATTTTCAATTATATATTTTGTATTCGAGAAAGTTTTGAAACAATGAAATATATATATATATATATATATATATCTTAAGTATTTACGTTGACTCTGACGCACACAGATTAGGCCTCGGATATTGGGCTGAAGATGTGTCCCATGCGGATCCAAATCCATGAGATATTTATATTTAACATAATAAATTACGTTTGTTAATTTCTTGCATGCATATGTGTGTGTATACATATTGGTTTGAATTGTCCGTTTCAATAGTAAAAGGAGAAATCTCAACAAATAATAAAATGCAATGATCCATGTCATCATTATGTTTTCGACCAATTATGGATTATGGGCCTCTTAGCCTTGTAGGACATGCATGACCCGTTCTCCAGCTGTCATATAATTATTCAATTTGTTGTTTACTTTGTTGTTAGAATGATCAAATTGAACTTTAAAAGTTAGGCATTACACACTATCCGAACATCTGGTCATTCTAATTTATTTTTTAGATTTCACGAAAATTATATGAGTTTACAGAAAACGTATTCAGCAGTATTTGTTCCTCTTCTTGTGCATTTTATAGGGTTATTTTTGACTCAGTGTGTAAAATGTATGCGCGCATGCAATCACCATAGGGGATAAGGTTGTGTTGTTGGAATAAAATTCCAGATATGTCAGAAATGAAAATATTCAATATTCAGTTATTATGGTCTCCCTGTCACATTATGTGCCAAGGTAATGATCTCACTAAAGTAAGGATGATTAGTTGGAAATAGATATGTAAAAATCACATTGCATGTAATTTTCATGATACACAACTCAATTCAATGGACGACGGATTAATTGAGCATCGAAAGTCTTTTTATATTATATTGTCTCTTTTCCACTGCCAAATACATAACATTCATGAGTTACTGAAGAGGTATACAAATTAAAGTAGCGATCCAAATCCAGATCCAGCTTCAACCGTGTGGTTGATAGAGCTTCAAATACATATTCTTTTAATAATTGAGGTAAATTAAATAAAAAAATTATGTTCTTTTCAGGTTTCAGAAGGACATCAATGTAGATAAAAAAATTGGTGAATGATGATTTAATCAAAATCTGAATTGGTATGGAAACACGTGGCAACAAAAATTAATTGTTAAGTCACTTTGTGATATTACTTGTAAATCAATGTAATGGTAATTAATTGTTAATTTGACAGTATTGGATATCAAAAAACACGATGAGGTAGCAAAAACAATTTTTCTTATAAAAAAAGAGTAAAAGACTTGCAAATAGTTCTTTAAAAATTATATGCCATATTTGTAATTATCACTCTCATTTTCAAATGATTTAATTAATATTAATATGTATTTCGTTTTCCAGGAAAAAAAATTTTAGACCTAATTATTATTAAATTAATCCTTAAGATTTGGAGTGCCACTTCTCGTTTAAAGAATTGTATGCAGTCATTTTCACCTTTAGGAACCGGTGGAATAATGTGTACGTAGGTGTGATTATACAAGGAACCATCATTTGAGTAACCTTAATTAAAAAATTAATAAATAATTTTGAAATTTTGTCTCTTCAAAATTAACTACCCTTCAAGTAGTGTTTGGATTGATAGATTATCTTACATTTAAATAAAATTTTTTAAAATTCTTTTTTGATTGGTTTAAAAAATTTAAAATAAAGAAAAGAGATGAATTGAGATTAGAAATGAAAATAAAAAATTAGAAATGACAAAGATGAGAAAAGATACAAGAGTTATGTAGGTATCAATAATGACAACCCAAGCTATTTTTCAAAGAGCATTAGATAGACTTTATTATAAAAAACTTGATTTTACCACGCATGAGAGAAGCTTAATTCTGATTTAATTTAGCCATAAATTATTTTTTCTACTTTATTGGCATCCTTGTGAATATATTCAGATAAAAACTCTTTGAACCACTTCTTTTTGAGCTAAAACTAAGTATGGAGGTAAGATTGGAGTGATTGGCATTTTGTAGGTCTCATAAGTCTAAAAATAAATAATATTTAGTCAAAATTAATGGAAAGGTGTTAGATAATCTATTTTTTTGTAGTAGAGGCTATCCAATGATCATCAAAAAATAGTTCATGATTAAATTTACATCTTCACACATGCTGAGGTGGAGCACCATGTGTCATTTGTGGGCTCATATAAAGTTAAAGGTAAATTTAATGGTGCATTACTAGATGCTCTATTTTTTAAAGTTGAGAATTTATTTTGCATCATTTAATAGTATTGACTATCTAGTGCTCCTAAAAATATAGTTGGCAGCCAAATTTGCACCTTTACCTAAGTAACAATTATATATATAGACTATAACCATTTGCATCGCTGTATTTCTTTTCATCAAAATATTTCTATATGACTTAAAAACTTTAAAAAAAATTAATACTTTTCTTGATTATTATAAATGCATTTGTATTATTTGGTTAAAACTCAAGATACCCTTATTGATCCTCTCAAATATATGCAACATATATATTTCCGTACATATATCCTAAAATTTTAAAATTTTCATATTCAGTGTATCGAGTTAAATTGTATCACGCATGTACACTCGTTTCAGTGCTTCCTAGTGCGTGTTTATACATGCATATAATGTACATCAATGAATATAATAAACCTTGCAAATAGTACAAGAAAATATATTAAAAAATACGTTTTATGGAAAAGTGCAGAAAACACGAGATGGGTCTCCAATTTTTAAAATACACACAACATAGATATAGCGACCAAATTCAGATCACAGCTGCTAACTTGGAGTTTATGTTTATCATTATTTTATTTATCAATTGTAGTTTGATAATAAAATACATTGGATGCACAATATCTCCATACCAACTAGCCTCCCTCAATGTAATTGCTTATTACAGAATGGTTAAAATGTAATTGCTTAATCATGTCACTAATGATCCTAACAAGCTGGACAATCTTAATTTTTCAAATGGTAATGTTAATATAGTTGTTGGTAATAGTGATAAGCTTCCAGTTGAAAAGATTGGTTCTGCTGTTATCAAAAATGTGCTTAATCATTCTGTAAAACTGAAAAATATTTTATATTCTCCTAGATTAAAGAAGAATCTGTTGAGTGTTTATAAGTAGCCTGTGATAATGAAGCTGATGTTGTGTTCAATTCCAATGGTTTCTTTGTTAAGGATCAAGAAATGGGGGAGATAATGTTGCAAGGACCACCAAGTAAAGGCACGTTCCGAGTATGTGAAGAGAAGTCGGATGGAAGAACTAATTTTGTATTTATTGCAGAAAAGGAAGCTGTTAATTCAACAAAGTCAACTAGTAGTAGTGTTTATTTGAGTAAAAAGCTATGGCATTGTAGGTTAGTACATCCTAATGATAGGATTTTAAATTGAATTATCAACAGTTGTGATCTGAAAGTTTCATCTATGAATGAAGATCCTTTTGTAAATCTTACAAATGAGGAAAATCTCGCTCTCTCCCATTCAAATTGTCCATTTCTTGTGCATCTAAACCATTAGAACTAATACATACAAATTTATAGGGTTCCTCACCTCTTAATTCTGTGAATGGTTTTCGGTACTAAATCCTGCACCTTGATGACTACAGTAGACACTCTTGGATTTATCCACTAAAAACTAAGGATGAGGCACAAATAATGTTTAAGATGTTTAAGAAGTTTGCTGAAAAATATTTGGTAAACAAATTAAAGTTGTGCAATTAGGGAGGAGAATATCAAAGTTTTTCTAAACTGCTGCTAGATGCTGGTATTCATTTTAAACATTCATGTCCTTATACGTCTCCACAAAATGGGAGAGCTGAGAGAAAACACAAGCATAATGTTGAACTTGGTCTAACACTACTTGCATAAGCTAAAATGCCATTATTATATTAGTGGGAAGCTTTCAAAACAACAACTAACTTTATTAATATTCTACCTATAGATGTCCTTGGTGGAGGTTCACCTCATTTGAGGTTGTTTACTCAAAATCCTGATTATAACAAGTTAAAAGTGTTTGGTTCAGCTTGTTACCCCTGTCTCAAACTATACAATCAGTATAAATTGCAATTCATATCTATGAAGTGTGTTTTTCTGGGTTATAGTGATTCACAAAAAGGCTACAAGTGTTTAATTCCAACTAGAAGAATTTATATATCCAGACATGTTTTTAATGAGCATGATTTTCATTAATAAAAGAATAGTACATGAAGAGGAAGCTAATCCAAAAGTCTTTTTCTAGCCTTACATATCTGCTTTGCCTAATAGTTGTCCATAAGGATCTTTACAACCTGTCACAACCACTGATGTTGCTGAACCTTCAGGATTGGTGATTGTTCCAGCTAGTCCTCTTGCTTCTTCTTCTTCTCTAGTCTTAAAGTTTGATAAGAATATTCAAATAGGAAGCTCAAACTCTCATTCTCGACCTGCCTCACCTGTTCATACATCACCAGAAATTGAATCAAGTTCTACATCTACTTGTGATATTGTTCCTGCAACATCCTCATCCTCAAACTCATCATCTCCACCCATAAATCAACCAGATGCACCTAATGTACATACCATGGTGACATGAAGCAAGGCTAGAATAATCAAACCCAAGCATACTTATGTTAGTTGGACTTATGTTGACAAGGATGATTCCATTGAACCTCGATTTGTAACAAAAGCAATGAAGTCAACAAAGTAGTAGAAAGCCATGCAAGAAGAATTTAGTGCCTTGGTTAAAAACAAAACTTGGCAACTTGTGCCATACTTAGGTAAAGAAAATGTTGTTGATTGCAAATGGGTATTTAAATCCAAATTTAATGCAGATGGTTCTCTTAAAGCTCAGAAAGCAAGACTTGTGGCTAAAGGGTTTCAACAACACCCTATGATTGATTTTGAAGAAACTTTCAACCCTATTTTAAAGGCTTCAACCTTAAGATTTGTCCTCACAATTGCAGTAACTTGTGGTTGGCCTATTAGGCGGTTGGATATCAACAATATCTTCTTGAATGGTTATTTACACAAACGTGTACTAATGAGGCAACCTGAAGGGTTTATTAATCCTAAGTATCCTAACCATATCTGCTTGCTTACCAAAGCTCTCTAAGGCTTACGGCACGCACCAATAGCTTGGTTTGATAGGCTAAGTTCTACCTTACTTGACTGGGGCTTTCTACACTCAAGATTAGACACTACTCTGTTCTTTTTAAAACAAAATAAACATGTAATGCTAGTTTATGTTGATGACATTATTATCACAGGGAATTCACACAAGCTTTTCGAGCTATTTATCAAACAGCCCCACAATTTCTTTGCTCTAAAGGATCTTGGTTCACTGTATCACTTCCTTAGAATTGAGGCTTATAGAGATGACACAGGTTTGTACTTAAAGCAAGAGAAATACTTTTGGATGTTCTATGCAGATTTGATATGAACAACTCAGCACCTGTACCGACCCCTATGGTGGTTAATAAACACTATTCTGAGGATGATGGAGTGCTATTAAAGGATTCTAGAATTTACAAGCAAATAATTGGGGCTTTGCATTATCTAATCAACACAAGGCCAGACAATATGTTCGCTGTGAACAGGTTAAGCTAATTTTGAGTGCTCTAACTAACACACATTGGCAAGCACTCAAACGAGTTCTTAGGTATCTTAAAGGAACTACAAATACATCCATTCACATTAAACCGAGTACTCACCTAACTCTATAAGGCTTCTCTGATGCTGACTGGGCAATTTGTCCTGATGACCGACGATCTATGGGTGGATATTGTGTTTTTCTCTGAGACTCACTAATTTCATGGTCTGCTAAGAAGCAAAAGGTGGTAGCCAGATGTAGCGTAGAGTCGAAATATCGTGCTTTAGCCAATCTTGCAATGAAACTCTCTTGGATTAAGTCCCTTCTTCAGGAAATCGGACTTCATCTAAAGAAAATTCCCATTGCTTTGTGTGATAATCTCAGTGCAGCAATGTTAACGTCCAATCCAGTCTTCCATACTCGGTCAAAGCATATCGATCTGGGCGTTCATTACCTAAGAGATCGAGTACTTGCATGCCAGTTGTCTGTCCGATATATCCCATCATCTGAGCAAGTTGCAGACTTATTCACTAAAGCCTTGTCTCTTTCGAAGTTTGAGGGGGAATGCTAAAGCAACCAGTTTACCAAGGCTCAGGAGACTACCATTAGATAACCAGCCTACTTATATATTTGGGCCTATGTGTGTTATTCTTTATGTACATAGTTCTTTAGTCTCCTATTGTTTATATACCTCCAGTACGTGGCACTACTGTAAGCCTTCTAAGGTTGCGTACCCTAGCTATATAAGGAAATATATCCATCTAGGTCATTAAGCCACCATTACAATATTCTATTTCCTGTTTAATTAACTTACACCAATGATTAAACCTTGCAAATAGTACAAGAAAATATTTAAAAAATAGGTATCATAAAAAAATGAAGAAAACACAAGATGCATCTCCAATTTTTCACATACACATGATATACATATAGCGACCAAATTCACAACAGCTGCCAACTTGGAGTTTATTTTTATCATTATTTTATTATCAAATGTATTTTGATAATAAAATACATTGGATGCACAATATCTCCACACCAACTAGCCTCCCTCATTGAACTATGAATTACATATTGAGAGCTCAAAGTTTGTTACCAGCATCTTCAACCCACAAAGTTGAGTTCAAGTTCAACAACGATGCCCTTCAAACATTTGCTAGTGTTCCTTTTCAGAGCAGTACGTGTTTCTCATCTCTCATCGCTTCAAGCTTTGCAGATGATTACCAGCCTCCCACTTACAAGTCTCATCTCTTTGGAAAATCACATGTTAACCAAATCAATTCACCAAATCATGACAATATTAATCCTCTGCTACAAAGTTTATATGTTGAAACTCCAATCATTGAAGAGGCATCCAGTGACCCTTCACAATTTCCTATACTCCCCCCCCCCACCTCCACCTCCACCTCCACCTCCACCTCCTCCACCTCTAATTCCTCTAATTTAAAATTAATTCATACGTTGAAATCCCAATCCTGCATTGAAGTGGCAATATCTACAATATGTGAATAAGCCACTTGCTTAAAACCTACCGAAACGTGTGAGTATGCTATGATTGAAAGTATATTGTGATACTAAAATAATGAGATCAGTACGTATAGGATCTCTCTACAGTACATGTCCTCTAGTGCCTTGGCTTCTCTGTTTTATATATTGGCCTTGTTGTTTGGTATGAATGGCTATACATTCCATTGTCCTATATTGAAGAATAATAAAATTGTGTATTTTGGCCTACTTCTCCTCGTATTTATTAGTACATTTTATTAGCTATAATATATAGCCAAACAAGTCTAAAATCAACACTGTAATGAATATTCAGGTATCTTTATAAAAAAAATGAATATATAGGTATCCACGGACCACGAACTGAGTTACTCAAATATTGAAGAACGGCCCAAACTATTTTTCTTGTAATTTTTCAATTATTATTTTTTTGGTTCAATTATTTTGTGAACGACAAAGTTTTGAATGAACAATGAAATTTATATATATATATATATATATATTAGGTATACCGTGCGGATCCAAATCCACGAGATATTTATATTTAACATATAATAAATTGTATTTGTTAATTTCTTAGAAATATTTATATTTATGTGGATACATATTGGTTTGAATTGTCCATTTCAATATTTCTTATCTATAATTCTTTGATTGAAAACCATCCTTTCAATAAAGAGAAATCCCAAAAAATAATAATTAATTCAATTATTTAAATTATGAGACTAGCGAATATAAACCAATAAGAGTTTGGCTTATTAAGAAAAAAATATAAAGCAGATGGTGGTTTTGAGAAGTTGGGCTTGGAATTTGTTTGAAAAACTAAAGTTGATGTTGGATTATGTTTCGTAGCTTCTTTTTAGAAGAGGATTCATTATAAGTCATAGTTTTCAAGTTTAAGTGTTACTTGGTATAATAAAATTTTGATCCCTTAAATTTATTTTAATTATTAGCTTGGTCCTTGAAGTTTAAGTTTATCTATTTAATCCCTTGCATATGTTTCCTTAAAACTTAAATTATCATATTAGTCTTTTAAGTTTTAAAACACAAACTAACATTTGAATTAATTTGATATGTAAGATATATTGATGACATGACATGAATATATAACTAAAAGAGAACAAGTCAACTGCCATAAGTCATCTAATTTCCTTATTTTCCCTTGTTTTCACATATTATTTATTTATCATATAAGGGAAGATGAGAAGAATTCTTGTTAAAACAAACATGTTCTCATTTAAACATATATACACATCAAGTTGTCAATATACTTTACATAGTAGATTAATTTTAGAATCAATTTATATTTTAAAATCCAAAACATTAACATGATAATTTTCTTATAAAAAATGCTAAAATTGATAAAAATTAAATTTGATGAATCAAATTAATAGTTGAGGCAAGTTCAAGAAATAATTCCATTATCCCTACTTACATCCAAGTTAGTATATTAAAGCTCCATACCATGTGTATATAATAGCAATGGGGCTTCAACTTGTTGGACATTGACCCACAGTTGCTTTGGGAGTCGTCTGTCACATGTTATATAATAGTCCACACATGCAATTATCTATATCATCATCCATGCCATCATTATGTTTTTGGCTACTTATGGATTGTGGACCTCTTGGCCTTGTTGAACATGTGCGACCCGTTCTCTTGCTATCATATAATTATTCAATTAGGTTGTTTACCTTTTCTTTTTTTGAGTAACTAGGTTGTTTACTTTGCTGGTGGAATGATAAAATTGAATTTTAAAAGTTAGGCATTACACACTACCCGAACATCTCGTCTTCCTAATTTTTTTTTTTTTAGACTTCACGACAATTATATGAGTTTCCAAAATACGTATTCGGCACTAGTCCATTTTATAGGGTTATATTAGGTTAAAATGTATTTTTACTACTTTACTTTTTTTCAAGTATTAGGCACGTTGTACTAATAAATGGACATTTTTTTCTTAAATTATTTTTGAGAGGAGCAAAAATCTCCCTCCATTAACAGGTCACTAACAGATGAAAATATTTACTCCTCTAAAAAAATGATTTAAGGGAAAAACTACCCCATTTATCAGTACAGGGTGCCCAAGAAATATTAGTGACTATTTTAATTTAAGAATTGACTACTTTCTTCAGGCAATGACCAAAATGGAACAAGCAATTATAACTTTTACTCTGCAAATAATTTGCACATGGGAAAATGTAATTGCTTATTTGTAGAGGGAAAGTTGTAATTACTTGTTTCACTCTGACCTTACCAGAAAAAAAGTAGTCATTGCTTAAATTAAAATAGTTATGGATATTTACAATACTTGAATTTTAGTGAATCAAAATTTTGCACAAGGAAAGTTGAAATTGATTGTTCCATTCTTGTCATTTTCAGAAGGAAAATAGTGATTACTTAAATTAAAGTAGTAACTAATATTTATTTTTTAATTTTAAACTAAGGGTATTTTAGATATTTCACAAAAAATTATTAATGTCTAAAAGGTCCTTAAGGACTTGAAAAGAATTATGACATTTTATAATATCTCATTGTCATTTGCATATTTTAGGGGTTAACGTGCATTTTTCCCTTGTGTTTTCCTTAGAAAGAGTGTTGGGCACTTTGTACTAGTAAGTGAGGCATTTTATCCACTAAACCATTTTTTATATGAGCAAAAATCCCCTTTTGTTAATAAATCACTAACAGAGGGTGATTTTTGCTTCTCTAAAAAATAATTTATGAGAAAAATACCTCACTTATTAATACAGGGTGTTCAGCATTTTTTAAAAGAAAGTACATGAATAAAAATGCACTTTAACCGGGTTATATTTGACTGAGGGTGTTAAATGTGTGCGCGTGTGCAATCACCATAGGGGAAAATGGTTTCTGGTTGGCGGATAAGGTTGTATTGTCGGAATAAAGTTCAACATATGTCAACAAATGAAAATATTCAATATTCAATTATTATGGTCTCTCTGTTGCATTATGTGCTAAGGTAATGATCTTACTAAAGTAAGGATGATTAGTTGAAAATAGATATATAGAGATCACATTGGATGTAATTTTTATGCTATACATTCATGATTGATCTATGTCATTGATTGTATTAGTATATATGATCATTGTTATAGGTCCAGTCAATTTGAGTTAAAAAGAAAGCCCCTTTGACAATCCTATATTGATGCAGTCAATGGACTAGATTAATTGTTTATACCCTGTTCATTTTGGCATACTGAGCACTTATAAGGTTAAACACATTTTTTGTGAAGATTTACACATGTAACCTAGTGGGAAATTATTGGAATAAAATTCAACATATGTGCCGTACACATAAATATTGAAAAAATGTGTGGTAATTATTATAATTTAGCCTAAATAAAATGGTCTATTTGGAAGAAAAAAAAATTAAAGGCTTAAGGAGAGCCAATGTTATGAAATTAATGTGTAATGACCGAAGTAAGGATAATTAATTGGAAATAGATATGTAGAGATCACATTGCATGTAATTTCCATCCTACACAACCAAAAACCTCATAAAAGAACCAATATAATTCAATGGACCACGAATTAATTGAGCATCGAAAGTCTTTTTTTTTTTTTTATGGAGGATTCGTTGAAAGTCATTGTTAATTCGAAGTCTTTTTATATTATATTGTCTCTTTTCAACTGCCAAATATATAACGTTCAGGGGGTACTGTAGACTAAGAGGTATTCAAATTAAAGAAGCGATCCAGAATCCAGATCCAGCTGCAACATTATGGCTGACAGAGTTTCAAATACAAACATATTATTTTAATAATTGAGGTAAATTAAACAAAAAAATTATGTTCCTTTTAGATTTCAAAGGACATCTATGTATATAATAAAATTGGTAAATGATGATTTAATCAAAATCTGAATTGGTATGGAAACACATGGCAACCAAATATTAATTGTTAAGTCACTTTGTGAGATTACTTTTAAATCAATGCAATGGTAATTAATTGTTAATTTGACAGTATTGGATATCAAAAAACACAATGAGGTATCAAAAAATTTTGCTGATAAAAAAGAGCAAAAGACTTACAAATAGTTCTTTAAATAATTGCGATTCATTGAGAGTCACGTTTGAGACCCCAACATATACCTTATTTGTAATTATCACGCTCATTTTCAAATGTTTGAATTAATATTGATATTTCATTTTCCAGAAAAATTTTGTAGACCTAATTATTATTAAATTAATCCTTTAGATTTTAAGTGCCATTTCTTGTTTTAAGAATCGTATGCAGTCATTTTCACGTTAGGAACCAGTGGAATAAAGTGTACGTTGGTGTGATTATACAAAGAAATCATCATTTGACACAATTTTATTAAAAAAATTAATAAAATAATTTTGAAAATTTCGAACTTAACTAACCTTAAAGTAGTGTTTGAATCGATGGATTTGTAGCTTTGGATTTAAATTTTAGATTTAAAATCTTGCACTTCAAATTTTCCATTTGAGATCCATGTATTTAAAATTCTTCTTTGAGTAATTTAAAAAATTTAAAATGAAGAAGAGAGATGAATTGAAATTATAAATGAAAATAAAAAATTAGAAATAATGAGTTTATTTTTATTTTTTAATCAACAAAAGATAAAAAAAGATATAAAAGTTATGTAGGTATCAGTAATAAAAATGTAAAAAAAATAAGATGTTTAAATGATTAGATTTTTAAATGACCAAGATGCAGAGAAAATTTAAAATTATAAAAGAATTATAATTTAAAATGGATTTAGATTTGAATTTGTATATCCAAATGAGAAATTTAATTTAAACCCAAATCCAAATTTTAATTAATCCAAACACACCATTAAAAGAAAAGGATTCATATTTATACTTGTAATGCAATTTTTTTCTTTTTATACAAGTTAAATTGAGTGGTGTATATGTAAATATGTTGAAATGAAGGAAAGGACAAATATATTTATTTTTAAAATTCGCCTCTTTCTAATAGTGTATATTCTAATGGCTTATGAAAAACAAATCTCGCTTTTCAGACTCATTTTCGGACCAATAAAGTCATTTTAATCTAACAAGTACAAGCTGGGAAGCATTGTCCGTATTCATCAATCAATTAGCTAAAACACATTTTTATTTGCGCGAAGAGTAAGAAATACATTTATTGGCTAAAATAAGTTAACCATGTAACAATTATGTATCCAGACCATAAGCACCGATATTATTAAAAATTAATAAATTTACACGTATTTGATATGATAAACATAATGTACTTCAATATATGTATTACATATTTTACCATTTGTATTACTACATTTCTTCTCATCAAGATATTTCTATATGACTCAATTAAAAACTTAAAAAAAAAACATTAATATTTTTCCTGACCGTTATAAATGCATTTGTATTCCTTGTTTAAAACTCAAGATACCCTTATTGATCCTCTAAAATATTGAAATATATGTAACATATATATTTCCATACATATATCCTAAAATTTTAAAATTATCATATTCAATGTATCATGTTAATTTAATTGTATCACACATATATACTTGTTTCCGTGCTTCTTAGCATGTGTTCATACGAACATAATATGCATCAATTATTAAACCTTGCAAATAGTACAAGAAAATATATAAAAAAAACAGGCATTAAGAAGGAGAAATTAAGTCAAGTCTAGACTCATAAGGATTCAACACCCTGAGGATAGATCATTAAAATTCAAAATATCATGATTGTCGTTCAAAGTTTGATGACCAAGCTAATCCACACATTTTTTGAATTCTTTAAACACATGGTTGAAAGCGATCATCCAATTCTTTATGGCTAAACGTGTGATCTTCTTTATAATTTCATTGAGAGGCTAGTTCGAGTTATAGTCATGTTGAATAAGTGTCAAAACTTTAAGAGAGTCAAAGTAAACATTTATATAGGTAAATTTGTTCCTCCAACAAAGGTTTAGGCCCTTAAGAATACCCAAAAGTTTAATGGCAGATATTTTCAATTTTTCACATACACACGAAATAGATTTAGCGATCAAATTCACAACATAACAGCCAACTTTAACTTTGTTTTTATCATTATTTTATTTTTCAATTGTATTCTCATAATAAAATATGTTAGACGCACAATATCTCCACACCAATAATTAGCCTCCCTCATAGTTCTACAATTACATATCGAGAGCTCATAGTTTGTTATCAGCATCTTCAAACACACAAAGTTTGAGTTCAAGTTCAACAATAATGTCCTCTAAACATTTGCTAGTGTTCCTTTTAGGAGCGATGTCTCTCATCTCTTCTCTCTTTGCTGATGATTACCAGCCTCCCACTTATAAGTCTCCCTCTTTGGAAAATCACATGTCAACAAAATCATTGAAGAGGCATCAAGTGACAATCCACAGTACGAGGAATCTTCAATAATTGAGACTGCTTCAGTTAAGAAACCACTTGCTGGAACCCCTCAACCTCCACCTCCACCTCAAACTCCAATATACAATCGATTCGTGTTTGCAAAATCACATGTTAACAAAATCACATCACCTTTTGATGATCCTGGCACTGGTGAACTTCTGGTAGAAGATTCATCTATCAAAATTCCAACCATTGAAAAGACAACTAGTGACAGCCCACAATATGAGAAAGCATCAGTTGAGGCTGCTTCAGATATGAAACAAGTTTGTAAACGTCGACCTCCTCCTCCACCTCCACCTTCAATCTAAAATTAATTCATATGTTGAAGTCCCAATCATTGAAGTGACAATCTATGATATGAGAATTGGATAAGCCACGCGTTTCAATAGCATACATAAACGCGTTGTGTATGCTATGATTGAAAGTGTATTTTGATATTAAAATAAGATATCAGTACGTACAGGACCTCTCTACAGTGTTTGTCTTCTTGTGTTTTGGCTTTTCTGTTTTTGTGTATTGGCCCTGTTGTTTAGATTGAATGGCTGTACATTCCATTCTCCTATATTGAAGAATAAATAAAATTGTGTATTTTGGCCCACTTCTCCCAGTATATTTTATTTTATTAGCTGTAATATATAGCCAAACAATTCTATAATCAACATTGTAATGAATATCAGCTATCTTTATTAAAAAAAATGAATATATAGGCATCCATGAACCACGAACTGCGTTTCTCATATATTGTAGAATGGCCCAAACTATTTTTTCTTTAATTTTTCAATTATTTTGTATGCAAGAAAGTTTCGAATGAACAAGGAAATATATATATATATATATATCCGGATACAAATCCATGAGATATTTATATTAATATAATAAATTATATTTGTTAATTTCTTACATTTATTTATATTTATGTGTATGCATATTGGTTTGAATTGTACACAACATTTATTACTATAATTTTTTGATTGAAAACCATCCTTTCAATAATAAACAGAGAAATCTCAACAAATAATAATTAATTGAATTATTTAAATTAAATTGCATGTGAAACTAGCGAGTGTATAAACCAATAATAATTTGGCTTATAAAAAAATTATAAAAAAGGAGCTGGTCATAGAATTAAGAAGTTTGGAGCATAGGCTTGGGACTTATTTGAAAAACTAAGGTTGACAGTTGGATTATGTTTCATAGGTTGTTTTCGGAAGAGGATTCATTAAGGAACAATTACGTATAGATCCTGTAGAGCAGACTTATTCATAAATAAGTCTCGTGAAATTTGAAAATCACAATCAGGCCCATGGGATCAGAGTGTAATTTGAAAATAAGTTGCAAAGATAATAATACCCCTATTAACATACATTACATCAATCAAATAATTAAATAATTATGCATTTGTAACAAAGTTTAACATTAATTGTTTATAGCTACTTCATTTATAATTTACAACTATAGCTACAACTTTTTATGATTGTAACTTAATATTCAATAGATAAATTAATTAATTTAATTATTGGATATATGAAATTATATTTGTAAAATGTTAAAATTATAATTGTAAATTATTTGACTGGTGTAATAGATAAATGTTTAATAGGGGCATTATTATTTCCTTACCCCAATTTTAAATTACACTTAAATCTTAAGGGATTTAGTTGTAGTTTATGAATTTTGTATAATTTATTTGTAAATAAATATGCTCTATGAGACATATGCATTCTCTTTTCATTAAAAGTCATTGTCAATGTCAAGTTTAACTACTACTTGGAGGTAATAAAAAGAAATTATGAATAGGTCTCATATAACAAACTTATTTAAAATTAATTTTGCAAAATTCAAAAACTACTGCGAAGTCCCTCAGGACTTGAATATAATTTGTGGTTAAGGTGCAATGACAATATTACTAATATTAATTGGCTTTCACTTACAAGTACAACTTTAAAATTTACAAATAAAAATTTGTAATTCACAACGTCTAATTGGCATGTAAATAAAGTACTATAGCTCATTTGGGATTTCCATATATATGTGTGTGTGTGTGTATTAGCCTACAAGTTATTTAAAGTTAAACTTAATTAATAAAGCTTTTTAACAGTTAATTTGATTTTTACTTACAACTGTAATTTCACAATTTATAAGTAAAATTTTATAATTCACAAGTTACATTTCACATTGAATGCTTGATATAATATGGAGTCTCCATTGAATTATGTCTACTTGATGCTATAACTGGTCTAATTGGAATGTGAGGCATAACTAACTATGAAGACTTCATATTATATATCAAACTTTTGATTAGTGAATTATAAATTTTTACTTATAAATTATGAAGTTGCAATTGTAAGTAAATAACAATATTCTCTTTATAGCCTAACCTCAAATTACACTCAAATCTCAAAAACTTTGCTATAGTTTTTAAATTTTATGGACTTATTTATAAATAAGCTTCATATACAAGACCTATTCATAATTTTTTCATAATAAAATTTTGATCCTTTAAATTTTCTTAATTATCAATTTAGTTTTTTAGGTTTGAAACACAAATTCACCCTTAACTTAATCTTATATGTAAAGTATGTAGATGACTTGATATAAATATATACCTAAATGAAAATAAATTAGCTTTCATAGGTCATCTGATTTCCTTATTTTTCCCTAGTTTACAAATATCATTTAGTTATCAAATAAGGAAAAATAAGAAAAATAAGATAACTTGTTGAAACTAACATGTTCTCATATAAGTATATATGCACATCAATTATCAATATACTTTATATATCAGATTAATTTAAAGGTTAATATATAATTTAAAATCTAAACATTAACACGATAATTTAAGAAATCATAAAATGCTAAAATTAATAAAATTAAACTTGACGGATCAAATTAATATTGAAGCAGGACTAAAAATTTTACTATCCTGCTTACATCCAAGATAGGTACTGCCTAGAGTAATATACGACGCATGGTAAATTTTCATGGCAAAGTAGACTCAGAAACTAACAAGATAGTAAAGATTGAAGTTTCATTTCATATATTTAAATTATTAACTAGGTAAAACAATAACATAACAAAGCCTGAGCATACTAGATTACTAGTGTCAGGCTCAAGTGGCTAACAAGAAAAAGCTAAAGAAAATAGAATGAAAAATTCAATACCTAAGACCCAATACAGAACTCATAATAGAATTATTTTGGACCTTACATTGTGATAATGAACAAGAAAGAAAGGAATATATATGATATGTGAGACATTTGCATTAATAAAGCCCAATTCAAAGCATTTGTTTACCTCCATCACTTAAGCTTCAAGACTAAGTAGCACATCAGATGTTAGAGAAAAAATTTGTATGACTTGAAAATTTACCAAAGGCAAAGTAAAAAGTAAGAAGACTTGGTGAATCTAAAAACAATTAAGTGACTGTAACTTTAAGTGATGACCACAAAGTGAGAGACGTGACCAACACCCATGGTGAATCTAAGACCTATGTTGGGGAAGGGGGGAATTATTAGAATTTAAAACTCAGTAAAATCAAAATGTTAAAATTAATAGTTAGGAAAGGTAAATTTTGCATGTCTTGCAGGTAATTTTTTTAGAAGTGAGTGAGGGCAAGTGCCTACACTCACTAGCATGTTGGTTCATCATTGCCAACACTTAAATTGAGTGAGCATGTTTATCCAACATTCTCAAAAATCATCTCATGAACATTTAGTGTCTACCCATTTGATAAGTGAACATGATTTATAGCAAGACAATCCAATATGAAAACTCGAACCCAGAGGTCACTGATTTGCTCCAAACTATTCTTAGTATAACAAAAAATTTCCCATAGTTTTTGGTAATGTAGAAATCATATTGTTCCTAAGCCAAGACATAAATTTGAACCCATATAGAATGTTAAAAAATGAAAGTGAACACAAGAGAATTTGATGCTACGGGTGAAGAAATAGTTATAAGGTGTTTTGGATGTAAAATTTCTATCTGATTTTCAATTCTACTTTCAATTTTGCTTAAAATGATCTTTTTAATCAATTTTATAAATCAGTTATACCACATGATATAAGGTGTGCTTGGATTTCAATTAGAAAAAATTGTTTATGAAAAAATTGATTAACATAATGTAGTGAGGTTTTAGAAAATATTTTTTGAAATTGATTTGATTTAAAAAAAATTGTGAATGTTTGAATGATTTTTCATAAGCAATTTTGATGTTTAAATTACAACAAAGGATGCTCGTTTTTAATGTAAATATTTATATGTAAAATGAACACTGACAACTCCCAACAATTACATTACAATTGGTAGTCAAATAGGTTTTATTCTCATTTAAAAAAAAAAAAGTTTTAGACCTTGCAGTAGCCAAGCTCCATATCCATAACGACGCACAAAGATAACTACAATGCTCCACTATTTAATATAAGACAATTTTTTAAAAACAATTTACCTTTTTTCCATCATTTTTATAATCTTACTTGATCTTTTATATAAATATTTATAAAATTTAGTGTAGTAGTTATGAATTATTTTTAAAAGGACCTAAATATTTAATTGGTTTTGAAAAAATGCTCACATATATTTTTATATAAAAAATTAAAAAAATTAAACGAAAGCCAATTCGATGTAAAACAGGGGTATTGAGTCATGCTAAAAGGTGCTTACAATCCTCTCCCAACTGCCCAATCATCCTCAATTAAAACGTCTAGAAATTTTGTTTGATCTTAGCACAAAATATTTTTAAAAA